>NC_091301.1:58669854-58786483 GCF_038502225.1 Cherax quadricarinatus | reverse complement strand
GCTGGTGATTGATGTAGCTTAGAGCAGCTGGCATTTCTTCTCTTGGATAAGTGAATGTCAGTGTACAGTCGTCTGCATATGCATGTGATTCTGGGATGAGATGAAGAAGGTCGTTGAAGTAGACATTTCATAACAGTGGACCCAGCACACTTCCTTGTGGAACGCTTGCCCCAATAGGATGCCTTGCTGATTCCGTTCCATTGAGGACTACACTTAGAGATCTACCATGAAGGTAATCACTGAGAAGACATAGCGTAGAGCCTGCAGTTCCCAGCGCTTGAAGTTTTGCTAAGAGGCCCTGGTGCCACACCGGTCGAAAGCGCCAGCAATGTCCAGTGCTACCACACAGCTGACTTTGGATTCATCCAGTGACTGGTGCCACTTAGTGGAGAGGTTTAACAACAGATCAGCAGCAGAGTAACCTTTCCTGAAGCCATATTGACGATCACAAAGTAGTGAGTGGTAGTCAAAAAAATCTGTCATTTGTCTTGAGATTATTGTCTCAAGGATCTTACCAGTGATTGACAGGAGTGACACTGGTCTCTTTCCCTCTCTCTCTCTCTCTCTCTCTCTCTCTCTCTCTCTCTCTCTCTCTCTCTTTATGGAGTATAGAACATTCATTTCAGATAAACTCTACTATGAACTTTCATTTTCTCTTCCCCACATTAATTATCCATTACAAATACTGACAATGTTTTCATTTTTTGTTTTATAATTGTACATTTAATGTATTATCTAATAACTGACAACAAAATCATTAATTACATCTGTTAATACAAAACATAGAATAAACATTATAAACTCAGTGAAAATCCCTACACATGCAAAAACTGGATACCGTATCCCACAACGACTAGTAAATAATGTTATACATTTAACACATTCATTACTATTACATAAAATGACTATTTAATTTACCATGCTTTTAAATGGCCAGAATATATCTGAAGCCTCTCCCTGTTAAACCCCTGTTGAAGATTGAGACACTTATGCAGCATATGGGAATCTTTATTCAGGAAACGTTTCGCCACACAGTGGCTTCATCAGTCCAATACAAAGAGGAAGGCGTAAAAAGGGGAGGAGTATGAGGTAATCAGTCCCTCAGCCTGGAGTCGATGTGTTCAGTCCATCAATCTTGTAGAATGTACAGCATAGGGCCGTAGACGTGGCTTATATACTGTAGTGAGGTGACTTGAAGCAGATGGAGGCGGGATCATAGTGGTACCATCCACTAGTCGAAGTAGGGACTGATTACCTCATACTCCTCCTCTTTTTACGCCTTCCTCTTTGTATTGGACTGATGAAGCCACTGTGTGGCGAAACGTTTCCTGAATAAAGATTCCCATATGCTGCATAAGTGTCTCAATCTTCAACTTGTCGGTTTTTCAAACCATTCATCACAACTGTTAAACCCCTCATGGAAAGTTCCTTGATGTTGGTGAGGGGCTCTTGATTTAGGGAATTGGAACTGTGCTCCAGTTCCCCGAATTAAGCCTGAATGCCTTCCACATCCCCCCCCCCCCGGGCGCTGTATAATCCTACGGGTTTAGCGCTTCCCCTTTGATTATAATAATAATAATTCTCCCTGTTAACAATTTAAAGATAAATTTGAACCTCAGTTATTTTAACATTAATTAGTATTCGACAGGTACCAAACTGACACAAAAATCTTCCCTCATCTTCTGTTAATTTTTTAAGTGGCTTAAGTTTTATTATTAATATTGAGGTTTATTTCCAAAATCGACAGTCTACTCATTTTTCTTTATTTACATCACATCTTTAGCTCCATATATTGTAAAAAATGCAAATAGTTACTGGAGCTTATAAATTATATACAACCCGAAAAAAATTAATTTACATGATAGGGAAAGATGTAAGCGGTAGGATGATGGGAACATAAGAACATAAGAATGTAGGAACACTGCAGAAGGCCTACTGGCCCATACGAGGCAGGTCCTTATCAAAACGACATCTACCCAAAGCTACTCAAGAAACAACTCCCGTACCCCTTGACACCAATCAAACCCAGCCCCTCCCACTCATATACTTGTCCAGTCTCTTCTTAAAGCTACCCAAGGTCCTAACCTCTATCACCCCACTGGGAAGACTGTTCCACGCATCTACAACTCTGTTAGAAAACCAGTACTTACCTATGTCCTTTCTAAATCTAAATTTATCCAACTTAAATCCATTATTCCTGGTTCTTACCTGGTTCGACACCCTCAGTACTTTATTAATGTCTCCCTTGTTTATGCCCCTCATCCACTTATACACTTCAATGATATCTCCCCTCATTCTACGCAGGAATGGGAAAGGCAGAGAGCTGGACAGATACCTAAAGTCAGTGCCGGATCAGCTGGGCTGTGACTCGTACGTTGGACTGCGTGCGGCAAGCAGTAACAGTTGATCAGGCCCTGATCCATCGGGAGGCCTGCTCATGGACCGGGCCGCGGGGGCGTTGATCCCTCCAGGTAACCTCCAGGTAACTAGGGGGGTCTGGGAGGGATGAGAGGTCGAAGCAGGGGTAGAGCGAGCATTGGCAGGGGTGGGAGCCTACCATAGTTCACGGAACAATCTCTCTCAAACAACGGATGTGGCACCTCACTCTCCCAAAACTGATTCTTTGCGTCACGTACCATATTTATGCTAACAACACTACTGTCAGTTTAACCTAACACATCTTGATAGGGCGGTCTACCACTACCTTCTTAAATAGCAAAAGTAACAAGCAAGGAACGATATATTGAAGAGTTCTTCTGATACCCAAAACAAATTTTTTAACCAACATGGACAATGTATACATGCATAGCTGACATAAATGACATAATACTGTGTAGAAAAACCCGTGTTATGCAGAGCATGTCGGCAAAATTAGGTCAGTTTTGCCCCCAGGATGCGACCCACACCAGTTGACTAACATCCAGGTATGCATATTACTTCTAGGTGAGCAGGGACAGCAGGTGTCTTAAGGAAACACGTCCTAATGTTTCCACCCCGGACCTCAATGTGTGAGCTGAGTAGAACGTGTACTTAGCCCAGTGGTGACGTGTACTTAGCTCCAGTGGTGACGTGTACTTAGCTCCAGTGGTGACGTGTACTTAGCTCAGTGGTGACGTGTACTTAGTTCCAGTGGTGACGTGTACTTAGCTCAGTGGTGACGTGTACTTAGCTCTGTGAAGACCTATTTGTGTGCTCTCTGTGAATCTGTACCAGGATGCCTTCTCTTGAGCAACTTTACCAGCAGCTGAGAGAGGAGCTCAGAGTTGCTAAGATGGAGATACGGCGATTAACGGAGGAGAACAAGAGGATTCGTAGTAATCCTTCTGTTGTGAGTCCCCAGGTTAAGAGGGGAGCTTGGTCAGTGGTCGGGCAACATGGAACCAAGCTGAAGATCAAGAAAACGGTTGGAGAGGCTGAAACAACGAGAAACCAGAAGACTACCGTGGAAACTTCCAACTCATTCTCGGTGCTACCTGACGAATGTGAGTGTTCTGCTGGGAATGCCACAACGAGCACCAAAGAAGCATTGGCAGACGTGAGTAAGACATCCCTAGAAACCCCAACGAAGACCATCGAGAACGTCTTGACGAATTCTACAAGTGGTGTAATGCTACCTGGCGAATGTGAGTCGACTACTCGGAGCATCACGACGGACGACGCCAAGGAAGGTAAAAACATTGTTGTTGTTGGGGATAGCCAGATTAGGTACATGGATAGGGCATTCTGTTTGAAGGATAGGAGTAGGAGGCAGAGAGTGTGTTTTCCTGGGGCTGGGATGAAGGATATTGTTAGCCGTCTGGATGACATCATGAGAGGTAATGGGAGCAATCCTATTATCTGTCTCAGTGCTGGAGGCAACGATGTTGGCAGACGTAGGAGTGAGGACCTGATTAGCAGGTATAGGTCAGCAATAGAGATAATTAGGAGGAAGGGTGGGAAACCTGTCATATGTGGCATTTTGCCAAGGAGAGGAGTTGGAAATGAATGGTTGTCCAGAGCAATTGGTGTCAATTGCTGGCTGGACAAGTACTGTAAGGAAAATGCGGTAACATTCATTGACAACTGGGACCTCTTCTATGGCAGAAATGACATGTATGCCAGGGATGGGGTTCACTTATCTAGGTGTGGGGTGGGAGCACTGGCCAACGCAGTGGAGGGAGCTGTTAGGTCTTTAAACTAGGAATAGTTAGTGGTATGGGTTTTGGCGGGAAAACTGTGAAGTCGCAGGGTAGTAACATGAGTACTAGGAGAACTAGTAATAGGCAAAATGAGGTGGATATTGGAAAGCCAGTGGCACTAATTGACAAGGACAGTAATAAGTTTAGTGGAATAACAGAAAGGAGCAGGAAGGGTAAAGAGAGTGGAGGGTCATTAAAAATTTATTACACAAATAGTCGCAGTGCTAGGAATAAGATGGACGAGTTGAGACTAGTTGCTAGTGCAGGTAACATAGATGTATTTGCCATTACTGAGACGTGGTTTAATTCAAAAAGTCGGGACATGCCTGCAGAATGTCACATTCAGGGTTTTAAATTGTTCCAAGTAGATAGAAGTATCGGGAAGGGGGGTGGGGTGGCATTGTATGTCCGAGATCGCTTGAACTGTTGCATAAAAACGGGTATTAAGTCTGAAGTAACACATACAGAGTCTGTTTGGATAGAATTTTCAGAGGGGCATGAAAAATTAATTTTAGGTGTGATATACCGTCCCCCAAATTTAGATAGGGACCAAGGGAGACTACTATGGGAGGAAATTGTTAGGGCCACAAGGCACGATAATGTAGTAATTCTAGGAGACTTTAACTTTAGTCATATTGATTGGAATTTCTTGACTGGGAATTTAGAATCATACGATTTCTTAGAAGTAGTTCAGGATTGTTTTTTGAAGCAGTTTGTGACAGAACCTACAAGGGGAAATAACCTGCTTGACTTAGTTCTGGCAAACAATGAATCCCTTGTTAATAATTTAGAAGTTTCAGAGGAACTGGGTGCTAGCGACCACAAATCAATTACATTTAGAATTGAATGGAAGTATGATAGTAGGGATAACTCAGTAACAGTCCCAGATTTTCGCTTAGCAGATTACGATGGGCTTAGAGAACACTTATCATCTGTTGACTGGGGTAACGAAGAGAGCTATCAATATGACAGTTTTCTGAACACAATACATGCTGCTCAAAGAACGTTTATCCCTTATAAGGAAATTAGATCAAATAGAAATGACCCAAAATGGATGAATAATAGGCTGAAATATCTACTAGGGCATAAGAAAGGAATTTATAGGCGTATCAAAAGAGGCGAGGGTCACCTTATGAATCAGTATATTGACATTAAGAGGGACATTAAAAAGGGGATAAGAAAAGCTAAAAGGGACTATGAAATTAAAGTTGCTAGGGATTCTAAAACTAACCCAAAAAGTTTTTTCCAGGTATATAGAACAAAAGTCAGAGATAAGATAGGTCCCCTTAAAAATAACTATGGGCATCTTACTGACAAAGAGAATGAAATGTGCTCGATTTTAAATAATTATTTTCTCTCGGTTTTTACACAGGAAGACACTAATAATATTCCGGTAATTAATTTTTATAGTGGATCAGAAGAAGATAAATTATGTAACATCACAGTCACTAGTGAAATGGTTGTGAAGCAGATAGACCGACTGAAGCAAAATAAGTCACCGGGTCCTGATGAGGTTTTTTCAAGGGTTCTTAAGGAATGCAAAATGGAAGTCTGTGAACCATTAACTAATATTTTTAATTTATCTCTTCAAACAGGTGTAGTGTCTGATATGTGGAAGATGGCTAATGTAATTCCTATTTTTAAAACAGGGGACAAGTCGTTACCGTCAAATTACCGCCCAATAAGCCTGACCTCAATTGTAGGCAAGTTGCTAGAGTCAATTATAGCTGAGATTATAAGAAGCCATCTCGATAAGCATAGCTTGATTAATGATACTCAGCATGGATTCACAAGAGGCCGGTCTTGTCTAACTAATTTATTAACTTTCTTCAGTAAAGCTTTTGAGGCTGTTGACCACGATAAAGAATTTGATATTGTTTACTTAGATTTTAGTAAGGCATTTGATAGAGTTCCGCACCAAAGACTGTTGAAGAAAGTAGCAGCTCATGGCATTGGGGGAAGGGTGCTCTCGTGGATCAAATCATGGCTCACAGACAGGAAGCAGAGAGTGTCCATAAATGGGGTTAAATCCGAGTGGGGATCAGTAACAAGTGGCGTTCCACAGGGATCAGTCTTGGGCCCGTTGTTGTTTATAATATATATCAATGATCTTGATGAAGGAATTACTAGTGATATGAGCAAATTCGCCGATGACACGAAGATAGGTAGGATAATTGATTCAAACGTAGATGTTAGGGAACTTCAGGAGGATTTAGACAAACTCTACTCTTGGTCAGAAAAGTGGCAGATGCAGTTCAATGTAGATAAATGCAAGGTTCTGAAGCTCGGGAGTGTCCATAACCCTAGCACTTATAAGTTAAATAATGTAGAACTTAGCCATACAGATTGCGAAAAGGACTTGGGGGTCATGGTAAGCAGCAACCTTAAACCAAGACAGCAATGCCTAAGCATACGAAATAAGGCAAATAGATTACTGGGATTTATATCAAGAAGTGTAAGCAACAGAAGTCCAGAGGTCATACTGCAGCTTTATACATCATTAGTAAGGCCTCACCTAGATTATGCAGCTCAATTCTGGTCTCCATATTACAGAATGGACATAAATTCGTTAGAAAACATTCAGCGTAGGATGACTAAATTAATACATAGCATTAGAAATCTTCCTTATGAAGAAAGATTGAAGACTCTTAAGTTACATTCACTTGTTAGACGAAGAATGAGGGGAGACCTGATCGAAGTGTATAAGTGGAAGATAGGTATTAATAAAGGGGATATTAACAAGGTCTTGAGGATATCTCTCCAAGAGAGAACCCGCAGTAATGGATTTAAATTAGATAAGTTTAGATTTAGAAAGGACATAGGAAAGTATTGGTTTGGAAATAGGGTAGTAGATGAGTGGAACAGTCTACCTAGTTGGGTTATTGAGGCTAGGACTTTGGGTAGTTTCAAATTTAGGTTGGATAAGTACATGAGTGGGATGGGTTGGATTTGAGTGGGACTTGCACATCGGAGCTTATTTCTTGGGTAGCATTGAAAATTGGGTTGGTCAAATGTTTGTTAGTGGGATGAATTGTAAAGGACCTGCCTAGTATGGGCCAACAGGCCTGCTGCAGTGTTCCTCCTTTCTTATGTTCTTATGTTCTAGATACAAGACATCATGATGAATGATTGTGTATTCTTGGGAAATTTATTGTCAAATAAGGAGCCAAATAGTTCGTTCACACAGGTTATGATAGTAGCATGAAAGTTATTGAGGCAGTGATGTAACTGTTGATCTTGGCCAAGTTGTTTATGTACAGTACACAAGTGATATTACCTAATCTTACAGTTTCACAAAAAAAAAGAAAAAATTTCCAGTGAACAAGAACATCATCGTCATTCACCTGGATCAGAATTATTCATTAAGTATTGAGAGCGCTGGTTGCTAGTTTCAGGGTTGCTCTCCATTACTTCGAGTCTTGCCCGCTCAGAGAGATGACTGTATACTTTGGTTTTAGTTCAGATGTGTCTAAAACCAGAACATAAACTTGTTCTAGTTAGAACAAAAGATTTCCAGGACGAAATGCCAAAAGTGAATAGATTCAAATGAGAATTATTTGATATTTTGAGAAGCAAAATGTGTTTGGTTTACAAATTTCCAGTTGCTGATGCAGTGTTCTACAATATGTGCTGTGTAAACTTTAGAAGAACAGCAAGAGTCGAACTTATTGAAGAAAACCATACAAAATGGAGCATCAGAATGCAAGAATGTCAGTGGGATTAGATGACCCAATAATTCACAAAATACGAGTGGCAACACTTGAGTTACCAGTCGATTAATGAATGGGGATAGACATGACAATTAGGAGCTTCATGTCAGGCATCTGTGTTACATGTTGCCATGCCTCGCAGCAGCAGGTCATATCTAAGTGGGCATTTTCGTTAGTTAGACTGTTCTGATGTTTAGGAAATTTTTATTAACTGGTTGTGTTGGGCATTGCTCGGACAGGCTTTGGGTTGACATCTCAGCTTGAAAATAATAATTCTGAGAAGAGATCTAGTTTAATTACCAACTCAAAGCCTCAGCTGTGTTCTTTTCACTCTTTTCTGTGCAAAAATCAATATCACATTGCCAGGGTTTACCGGAGTGACATTTACCGTCAGGGAACATAACAAGGAGACCACTTATGGAAGAATAGCCAGAAGCCTCAGTGACAGCAAAGGCTTGCAACACCTGGTACACAGAATCTCATGGATATATTTCACGCGTGGTAGCTGCACATGACACTGTATCGAGACCTTGCTAAACATATATTGCTTTAGATTCTCCTGCCGATTAAAAATAAAAAGGTGGATGACTAAATATTTAGAATGGATGACAACGCTATTATAATGTGCTCAAAATGTTCATCTAAGAGCGAAAAGAATAATTTCAGAGCCTTTAGTACTGAGTGTGATGAATTAGTAATCATTTTAAAATGTAAGCTTGGCTCCTAGTTATTTCACTGTTTGAACGAAAATGCATAATGAAAAAAGTAAATGAACCCATTCTATATAATAGTCTGTAACCTACAATAAATGAAAAGTTCCGAACACAACCTTACCTGATTTAGCGTGTCCTTAATTCAAGGGCAATCCTTCACAGACTAACATAGATAATTTGAGTGTCCAGGGAAGAGAATTTGAGAATGTACTCATAATGTGTCATTAACAGATATAAAATAACTACGAATGTGAGTGAAGGGCACTACAACTCACACAGTAGAAATCTTGTACAAATGCAAGATATAGTAGTGATTGCACTGTGATAATACAGTTTCTCAATTATAATAGAACGAAGAGAGCTTCAATAAATTATTGGGCAACATGCTGACGAGGGCTGATTACTATGCTTACTGCTCACGGGGTGATTTTGACCTTTTAGAGAGGTTGACGGGTGTGGCATTTGCAAAGGAGAAAAAACACGACACATACCTCCTAAATGTCTAGAACCTCCATGATGGACAAGTCAAGATTAACATATGATTCCAGGCAAACTCTAAAAGAAAAGTAGAAAAGGATCACGTCTTCTGGAACCATGCAGCAACAAGATGCTCCCTAAGGAATTCTGTCTGTATCAGTTATCACATTGCTCAGGCTCTACTCATTTGTGACACTGAATCATGAGTACTGACACCGGGGAATGCAAGACAGTGGTTACAGTCGAAAACGACTGCTTGTTGGTGAGGCAAGCTGACTTGTTAAAGATTTTTGGTCCAACAAGGAGGAGGATGTCATCAAGACATGGAACTATTCCTTTGTTTTTATGTTTAATAGTGATACCAAGAAGATAAAAGACGTCCTGACCTTCGCAGGAATTGTGAGATGATATGAACCATTACAGCTGGTGAACCACACACACTACCAGCTGCTGCTAAATGCTGGACCAATGTTAGCAGGATGTAATAGGAACACTGAGAAAAACATAAAAAGCTTACTGATATTACTATCCGGAGGAACTCACAGATACTATACTATGAGAGACAACATAGACCATGTTGCTCACCATCCTGGATCTTTATCAAGTAATCTGACAAGTGTACCAAATTCTACACTAAATATTTGCCTCCTTAACAAAATATGTGCAGCCTACAACACTTCGAAATCTGGATCAAATAATAAACATCTGGATGCTGTAGTATCATTTGGTTTCCCAACCAAATATTTGGATCATACAATAACATCAAGATCCAAAAGTATACATCAGGATGTTACAATAACCTGAGGACTCAACACTAAACATCTCGTTAATACATTAATCATAAGAAATAGACAATATGAGTACTGCACTAAATATTTGTCAAAAAATCGGTATGAGTTATTGATGTGGTCTGGAAATTTAGAGTGGATTAATGAAAGCTAGGATGAACTGGAGAGTATATAAATCTGTATTGAAGCGAAGGAGGGGTAGGGGTCAGGCTGGAGGTAGAGGAAAAACGAGGCTTTATATTTTAGGGGCGTGGACATCTAGCAGGCAAACGAGCACAATCAATAGGAGTGGAGACAAATGGTTTTCATGAGTAGGAGTGCGATCAAGATAACATTTATGAAGGAATTAAGTGGAAATCCGATAGCCAGAACTGAGTATAGTAGATGGGAAGTACAGTGTCTGCACTGTTAGGTTGGGTGGAGTTACTGAAGTTTGAGGATCATCTGAGTTATAATGCCATCATGCCTCTAGCAAGACAGTAATAGGGTGAGTGATGGTCAAAGTGCTTCTTCTTTACCAGGTCACCTTACCTCGGTGGTAGTCAGCCGTAGTGTTAATATATTAGTAAACAGAAGAAAACAATAAGAAGATTTAAAAAATTGCTTCTGTGACATGGCTGGTTTAGAGGTCACCAGCTGTGACGTGGCTGGTTTAGAGGTCACCAGCTGTGACATGGCTGGTTTAGAGGTCACCCGCTGTGACATGGCTGGTTTAGAGGTCACCAGCTGTGACGTGGCTGGTTTAGAGGTCACCAGCTGTGACATGGCTTGTTTAGAGGTCACCAGCTGTGACGTGGCTGGTTTAGAGGTCACCAGCTGTGACATGGCTGGTTTAGAGGTCACCAGCTGTGACGTGGCTGGTTTAGAGGTCACCAGCTGTGACGTGGCTGGTTTAGAGGTCACCAGCTGTGACATGGCTTGTTTAAAAATCATCATCTGTGAGCCTATTGTCCCTACCAACAGTCCCAGAAGCTTTCATTGTACATATATTCTCATTCCCCTCAAGGCGAGCTACGACTCGCCTCAAGTAACCATATATGGGTGAATATACACAAACAAACCTACTATACCAAATCGAACTACCTTGAAGTAGAATTTATTAATTTTAAAGAAGTTTGGAAACAGATCTGCTAGTATTGGTATCACATCATGTAATGTGATGGAGACTGTAACATGATAACTTTTCTGTGTCTTACTTTGCGTTAGGTTGTCATCCCTCTGAGTTAGTCATTATATATTTAGTGTCAGCGCTCCTCAAACTGCTGCAGAAAAGTTACTTCAACGAAATAAAAGTTCTTGGCTTCAGTTTGAATGTCATACGTCATGCTGGTGTAATTCTAATAGAATTTTACCTTCAAACTCACCAGGTTTTTCCTTTCAGAGTTTTAGCAGAGTTACACCTTTCAATTTTGGTCCATTAAACGTTATCCTTTACTCCCGGCGTCTAAAATATAGTTTAACACGTATGAGTTACACAGTATTGCCTAGAAAATATATTTTGTTTTAAACAATTGTCTTTATATAAATTTCTCGAGTCTTTAGAAAAAAAAATGGAGGCTGGTGGGCTGTGTTGTTAAATATTAAATTTATTCAATAGGCGAGGGTTATTAAGGCTTGCGGTTTAATATTTAATTCGTTCTTACTTATATTCACTAAGATGCATTTATCTTCCACTGTATATACATCGAAATGTATATCTTGTAGTGTATATACACAGACAAAATTCTCTCTCACTGCATATTAGGCGATAAATATACACAATTCCCTGTGTATACACTACAAGGGTTTAATCCCGTATTTAATTGAATAAAATATTCTTAGTACTGCTGACTAAGACTGAAGACATCTTAACATCCTGGTGACTCATCTGTGTTTCCAGCTTCCAGTTGTGACCTCGTCTTCTTCTTTATCGTCTTTCAAATAATTCCTGAGTCACAGCTCCTGTCCCCGTGTATGTATGTGTGTGTGTGTGTGTACTCACCTAGTTGAGGTTGCAGGTGTCAAGTCGAAGCTTCTGGCCCCGAGTGTGTGTATGTGCACGCGCGTGTGTGTGTGTGTGTGTGTGTGTAAGTCTATGTGCTATGGCGTCTCACTACCGGATGAATCCTTCCAGGACGCTGTGACAAATTTCAAAAAAAATTTGTTAACTTCTTAATGGCATTCTGAATCTTTAAGGTCATAATCCCCGTTGATATTTTACGGGAATTGAAGCCTTAGTCTCAGCCTCACTGCTGAACGTCAAGACTACTCAGCCTCACTGCTCAACGTCAAGACTACTCAGCCTCACTGCTCAACATCAAGACTACTCAGCCTCACTGCTCAACATCAAGACTACTCAGCCTCATTATTGAACGTCAAGGCTACTCAGTCTCACTGTTGAACGTCAAGACTACTCAGCCTCACTGTTGAACGTCAAGACTACTCAGCCTCACTGCTCAACATCAAGACTACTCAGCCTCACTGCTCAACATCAAGACTACTCAGCCTCACTGCTCAACATCAAGACTACTCAGCCTCACTGCTCAACATCAAGACTACTCAGCCTCACTGTTGAACGTCAAGACTACTCAGCCTCACTGCTCAACATCAAGACTACTCAGCCTCACTGTTGAACGTCAAGACTACTCAGCCTCACTGCTCAACATAAAGACTACTCAGCCTCACTGTTGAACGTCAAGACTACTCAGCCTCATTATTGAACGTCAAGGCTACTCAGTCTCACTGTTGAACGTCAAGACTACTCAGCCTCATTGTTGAACATCAAGACTACTCAGCCTCACTGTTGAACGTCAAGACTACTCAGCCTCACTGCTCAACATCAAGACTACTCAGCCTCACTGTTGAACGTCAAGACTACTCAGCCTCACTGCTCAACATCAAGACTACTCAGCCTCACTGTTGAACGTCAAGACTACTCAGCCTCATTATTGAACGTCAAGGCTACTCAATCTCACTGTTGAACGTCAAGACTACTCAGCCTCATTGTTGAACATCAAGACTACTCAGCCTCACTGTTGAACGTCAAGACTACTCAGCCTCACTGCTCAACATCAAGACTACTCAGCCTCACTGTTGAACGTCAAGACTACTCAGCCTCACTGCTCAACATCAAGACTACTCAGCCTCACTGTTGAACATCTAGACTACTCAGCCTCACTGCTCAACATCAAGACTACTCAGCCTCACTGCTGAACATCTAGACTACTCAGCCTCACTGCTCAACATCAAGACTACTCAGCTTCACTGCTCAACATCTAGACTACTCAGCCTCACTGCTGAACATCAAGACTACTCAGCCTCACTGCTTAACAGCAAGACTACTCAGCCTCACTGCTCAACGTCAAGACTACTCAGCTTCACTGCTCAACATCAAGACTACTCAGCCTCATTGTTGAACGTCAAGGCTACTCAGTCTCACTGTTGAACGTCAAGACTACTCAGCCTCATTGTTGAACGTCAAGGCTACTCAGCCTCACTGCTGAACATCAGAACTACTCAGCCTCACTGCTGAACATCAGAACTACTCAGCCTCACTACTGAACATCAGAACTACTCAGCCTCACTGCTGAACATCAGAACTACTCAGCCTCACTGCTGAACATCAGAACTACTCAGCCTCACTGCTGAACATCAGAACTACTCAGCCTCACTGCTGAACGTCAAGACTACTCAGCCTCACTGCTGAACGTCAAGACTACTCAGCCTCACTGCTGAACATCAGAACTACTTGGCCTCACTGCTGAACGTCAAGACTACTCAGCCTCACTGCTGAACATCAGAACTACTTGGCCTCACTGCTGAACGTCAAGACTACTCAGCCTCACTGCTGAACATCAGAACTACTCAGCCTCACTGCTGAACGTCAAGACTACTCAGCCTCACTGCTGAACGTCAAGACTACTCAGCCTCACTGCTGAACATCAGAACTACTCGGCCTCACTGCTGAACGTCAAGACCATTCAGTATTACAACCTGATTCTTTCTCAACCTCAGCGCTGAACGTCAAGATTACTGAACCTCAATAGCGAATAATGAACGAGTCTGGTGAGACCCTTGTGGGGTGGACGGGGAAGGCGGGACAAGCGAAGAATAGCGTTGGAGAGCAGTGTCTTGAGTCGTAGACAAAGTGTCAGGGACCAGTCCATCAGCTAAGCACTCGTGGGGCTGAATGTAAAACAGACGCAGGCTGTGCTAGCACCCAGTCTTGTGTTCGCTGGAGGTCTTGAGAAGTTGGGCAGCAGACTTGGTGGCAGGAGAGGGCAGCAGGCAGGTTAACTGGAGAAGGCAGCTCATATGTATGGTTTTGGTTGAGTGTGCTTGTTATTCAAGACTAGTTGGTTGGAGATCCTCTTACAGATTTCTTGAGGTTGCTTCTGGAGAGGTGATATAGTTGTATCCTGTGTCCAAGCGTGTCACTGTGTGGTTTGACGGACTTTAGTACTTGCGTCAGTGAGAAGTGATGTAGTGGTTCACAGGCAAACTTGACAGCCCCAGCAGTGTCGTTTATACAGTTCCATGCCAGTCATGTTATTGCTATTGGGTGAAGGTGTGTAGAAAGTTAGGATCTCCCATGTTAGTGTACTGTCTGGGTGACTTGACCATCCTCTTCCTCTCCTTCGGTAGAGGATTCTGTGGGCAAGTCTACAAGAGTAGTAGCAGGTGACTGTGGGTCATCAGGAACAGTGGTGAGGTGTGTTGATAGAATGTTAGCTGGCTAAGAGACGTTATAGCAGAATCAATGTCAGTAGTGTCAGTAGAATCAGTAGAATATTCGTTGCCGACGATGGAAGCAGTTGAAGATGTTTCAGGAACAGTTGCTTGGGCAGAGAAAGAAGACAGTTCCGCAGGTGCAGTCAAGTTTACAATTTTCTCTTATACGATTAAAGATATATTTTTTTCGTTTATGTTAATGTAAAAATTAATAATTTTGTACTAAAAGAACATTAGAAAACTTATCTAACATTATTATAGCAAGCGCAATTTAATTTAGTTTAATCAAACTAAATATATTTTAGATAAGCTATCAATAATTTAATAATAAAGAAACACAATGAAATATATTTTTCTCGTTAGGTTCAGAATGATTTTTGCGAAATTATTGCTTACACAAATTTGTGTTGAATATACTGTCAAATAACTTAACAGTGGGACCAACATGGAAGTTTACGAGTCAGAATAGAAGGTAGAGTTATATGGAATGACGCAGCTCCTATTCTGTGAAATATATTGCACGAGGTGAGTACACACGCTCCCAAAATATCGGGAAAGTTTAGCGCCTTACTGCTCCGATAATTTATTTTATGTCCCCAATATATTACTTGCTACCACACCACGTAGCAGTGTTTATCATACTCACATTGAGTAGGAATGTCCATTATTCTCACATAACGTAGGAGTGTTTATCATGATGTAGGAATGCTATTATTCTCGCATAACGTAGGAGTGTTTATCATGATGTAGGAATGTTATTATTCTCGCATAACGTAGGAGTGTTTATCATGATGTAGGAATGTTATTATTCTCGCATAACGTAGGAGTGTTTATTATGATGTAGGAATGTTATTATTCTCGCATAACGTAGGAGTGTTTATCATGATGTAGGAATGTTATTATTCTCGCATAACGTAGGAGTGTTTATCATGATGTAGGAATGTTATTATTCTCGCATAACGTAGGAGTGTTTATCATGATGTAGGAATGTTATTATTCTCGCATAACGTAGGAGTGTTTATTATGATGTAGGAATGTTATTATTCTCGCATAACGTAGGAGTGTTTATCATGATGTAGGAATGTTATTATTCTCGCATAACGTAGGAGTGTTTATCATGATGTAGGAATGTTATTATTCTCGCATAACGTAGGAGTGTTTATCATGATGTAGGAATGTTATTATTCTCGCATAACGTAGGAGTGTTTATCATGATGTAGGAATGTTATTATTCTCGCATAACGTAGGAGTGTTTATTATGATGTAGGAATGTTATTATTCTCGCATAACGTAGGAGTGTTTATTATGATGTAGGAATGTTATTATTCTCGCATAACGTAGGAGTGTTTATCATAATGTAGGAATGTTATTATTCTCGCATAACGTAGGAGTGTTTATTATGATGTAGGAATGTTATTATTCTCGCATAACGTAGGAGTGTTGAGCATCCTCACATGGAGTAAGAATGCCGATCAATCTCATTACGTAGGAGTGTTGGGCATTCTCACATGATGTAAAACTTTTGATCATTCCTCCATTGTGTAGGAGTGTTTATCATTCTCACATTTTGATATGGGGAAGAAATGCTGCTTAGTCTTATATAGTTCAGGGATGATAATCATTTTTACATGGTGTATACGAAGTTTGATCATTCTTATAATGTGTAGGAATGTAACTCATTTTCATATGATTTAAAAGTGCTGATCATTCTCGTTTGGTGTTGGAATATTAATCATTCTCTCATAGCGTAAGACAACTTATCATTCTCACTTGGTGTAGGATTGTCGATCATTCTTACTTAGTACTAGAGTGTTGATCGTTCTCCAATTATGCATGAATGCTAATCATTCTCACATGTTTCAAGAATAATGATCATTCTCACATGATGGAGTGTTGATCATTCTCACATACTGTAGAAATGTTAACCATAATCACATAGTTTAGGAGTGTTTATCATTCTCTCGCCTCAGTGTTGCCAGTGCTGTGCTCCACATCATTGTTACAGACACCTTAAACTGAGCGCACTGTTACCAATTTTTTCCTCTTGCTTCATATTTATCTGCACCTTCCTTCCTGCTCAGTGTGACCATAACCTTCCCTTCACTTCATTGTTACCAGAACCGTAATTTTTCTCTCACTATTGCCAGTACCATCCACTCACCTTATTATTTATTATTATTATTAAATATTCGCCGGTATTCTCCCGGCCCGGGCCTTTTCCAAATGGTGGCCCGGCCTTGGCTCCCTCTTTAGGGAGTGTCTGAGACCTAAGTCTCCCATGGGAGGAGGCACAAGTACCTCCTCATCTTTGGGACCAACTGTCCCCAGGCCTAGCCACAAGCTAGGCCTCTCTGGTCTGCCATCCCCGCCCCAAGGGGGCTAATGGGAATGACAGTCTTATGAGCTAAAGGCTCGGGCTCAGGCACCTACCCTACCCTAGAAGGGTTAGGCATGGTGTCGATACACTCACCTTAGTGAGTGGATGGTACTTAGTGTTACAAGAGCCGCAATGGTACCTCAGAGATACCAGAACCACAGTGTTGCCCTCAGAGTTGCCAGAACCCTGCGACGGCTGAGTGTCACTAGAACAGTTCACCAACCTCAGTGTTACCAGAACGGTGCTCTCACCTCTGAAGTTATAATCTAATAACTCACACCATGAGGTTCCCGCTTCCCACCTCGGCATCAGATAATTACATTCCAGTTGGACTTTGAACCTGACGTGGTACGGTATTTCCCCTTTATTTGAGACTTTGGGAAATTACTTGATATCAGGGTCGCATATTTCTAATAGAAATTGATGACAAATTTATTATCAGCACAAAATTAGACATATTACAAAAGCCGACGTAAAAGGCTTTATCGTTTTTCGTGAAGAATAAAGCCTTTTGCATGAATGATTTGATGAAATATCAAATCCAGTGGACAATTTTAGATGAACTGAAGAAGCATTCATAAAGTCACGAATGTAAAATGCACTTAGTTAGAAAAGTAACTATTAACCTGTAAATTCCGTAGAATTAAAAAATACTACGGAATTTACAGGTTAAAAGTTACTTTGCTACCTAAGAGTATTTTACATCTTAGGTCTTTCTCAGATATACCACCACATACGAACCTGAAGTATATTGTATGAAGTGTCTTGAATGACTTTGTCGGGATTCCTGAAGTTCAGATGAGCAATGGCTGCAAAAAGATATTCACTTGATAGGTGCCTCCAGTGATATGCTTGGCACTGTGATCGTCCCTAGGTCGTTCTCTTGCCTAGGTCTTCTTGCCATTTTCTCAGTCTTCATAACTGCCCTTTCTGGGGTTGAATTCAAGTGTCTACTTATCTGATCTTTCTTGTAGTTTGCACAGAATCATTTGTAGTGTTTGTGTGTCCTCGTTCGGTTTCGTTCTCTTCATTATCAAATAGACAGACATCTTGAGGTGAGAGTAAGACACATGTGCAACATCTGGGTATCTTTATTGTAGACGTTTCGCCATCCAGTGGCTTTATCAATACAAATTCCTGGAATTTGTATTGATAAAGCCACTGGATGGCGAAACGTCTACAATAAAGATACCCAGATGTTGCACATGTGTCTTACTCTCATCTTGTCGGTATTATATACCATTCGTACACAACAGACAGACATCTTACTCACCTCCATTTGGTTTGTCATTCACATATATCTCGAATATTGCTGGTCCTGTTGGTGAACTAGACATTTGTGCAACGTTTGGGTATCTTTATTGTTGAAACGTTTCGCTAACCAGTGGCTTCCTTAGTCCAGTACAGAGTAGAATGAAGGAACTTGAGATAATCAGTCCCATAGCGTGGAGCCGGTGCGGTCATTCATTTCCTAGGCTTTCTCAATTTATTAATCTCACCCCAAAACTTCTTCTCATTCTTTACTTATTCGTTACCTCATTCCACCAATCGCTCCTTTTTTCATGCACAAACCCTCCTATATCCACAAACTTCTTCTGAACACGCTAACACTGCATTCTTAATTCTGTTCCATACCTCTTCAACCTCATTGCCATTTCTCTCACTAGCCCATCTTTCTACCAGTAGTTGCTTATATCTTACCCTAGCAACCTCCTCCTTTAGTGTGTATATATAAACTGAAGAATGGAGGATGCCTTGAACAGTGGTCCAGATGAGGATCAGGTCTAGCACTGTACCACTCAGCTAGGAAACTTACGAAGAGCAAGGCTTCAGGGACTGCACTCTCAGTGACAGTCTGAGCCAGTGGCCACCAGCTGTGACCCAGTTATCCCTTCCTTCAGCCCCAGAAGCTTTCATAATACATGTATCCTGAAGCCTTATAGATTATACGAGGCTTTATCAAAAACCTCATCGCGCCTGACGAAGCATCGTTTAGGTAAAGCCTACTTATTAGGTTCTCTTTTTCTGTATGTGTCCTTTAATCATTTCGTTACCCTCCTAGGTCATCTAAATAGGCCTAGGAGCTTTAATCCAACACTCTGATTAGGCCCTAATGTTCTTTTGCAAAACCTTCATGTGGCACTGTATCCATAGCCCTTCACCATCGAATAGGCCCAAGAGTTACATCTTATGAGACCCAAGAGATATTGCTCAACACTCTTGTGATGCCAAAGAGCTACAACTCAGATTATTCAAATATTCTAAAATGTGTAATTAATCAGAGTAAGCACTGTGAGCATTATTCCCTCAAGAGTTCCTGGACGTGAGACCCAATCTTGTCTCACCTCGCAAAAATTTGTGATCAATCAGTCGCACGACACAATAGGAAAATAGTCATGAGAAGCCTTGAAATGTTTATATCGAGATTATAGGGTGCTGAATTATAGCTCCTAGACCCTAAAGGGTCCCAGGAACTATAATTGAACACCGTAACGGGGCCAAGAATGTGGACTGCAGCCTTGTCAGATATTGGTAAAGTTTTGCTACATACATGAAGCTTCATGCTTAATGTGACATACCTAGAAGCTGGAGATCAAACTCCTCAAACACCAATAATCACAGCAGCAGGAAGACACTGTTTCGGAATGGCAGGACTGACGAAAAATACGACAAGACAGCACTGTGTGAAGAACGAGGCCTTATTTACACAGAAGCTTCGCTCAGTGACGATATATTACTCACGAGACAACTTTTTATTTACAAAGATATTGATGTTGTTAGGCAACTAGGTCACCAGAACATGTGGAGGGATGTGTTGTCAGGTTACTGGGTCACCAGAACATGTGGAGGGATGTGTTGTCAGGTTACTGGGTCACCAGAACATGTGGAGGGATGTGTTGTCAGGTTACTGGGTCACCAGAACATGTGGAGGGATGTGTTGTCAGGTTACTGGGTCACCAGAACATATGTATGGGTGTGTTGTCAGGTTACTGGGTCACCAGAACATATGTATGGGTGTTTTGTCAGGTTACTGGGTCACCAGAACATATGGAGGGGTGTGTTGTCAGGTTACTGGGTCACCAGAACATATGTATGGGTGTGTTGTCAGGTTACTGGGTCACCAGAACATATGTATGGGTGGTTGTGTGTTATGTGTGGGTGTGTTGTCAGGTTACTGGGTCACCAGAACATATGTATGGGTGTGTTGTCAGGTTACTGGGTCACCAGAACATATGGAGGGGTGTGTTGTCAGGTTACTGGGTCACCAGAACATATGGAGGGGTGTGTTGTCAGGTTACTGGGTCACCAGAACATATGTATGGGTGTGTTGTCAGGTTACTGGGTCACCAGAACATATGTATGGGTGTGTTGGCAGGTTACTGGGTCACCAGAACATATGTATTGGTGTGTTGTCAGGTTACTGGGTCACCAGAACATATGGAGGGGTGTGTTGTCAGGTTACTGGGTCACCAGAACATATGTATGGGTGTGTTGTCAGGTTACTGGGTCACCAGAACATATGTATGGGTGTGTTGTCAGGTTACTGGGTCACCAGAACATATGTGTGGGTGTGTTGTCAGGTTACTGGGTCACCAGAACATATGTATGGGTGTGTTGTCAGGTTACTGGGTCACCAGAACATATGGAGGGGTGTGTTGTCAGGTTACTGGGTCACCAGAACATATGGAGGGGTGTGTTGTCAGGTTACTGGGTCACCAGAACATATGGAGGGGTGTGTTGTCAGGTTACTGGGTCACCAGAACATATGGAGGGGTGTAATGTCAGGTTACTGGGTCACCAGAACATATTGAGGGATGTGTTGTCAGGTGACTGGGTAACCAACACACACACACACACACACACAGTGATGATTTGGCTGAAGTGATGAGATTGTCAGGATCTGACATTTAAACAGCTCCCTGCGCCTTTTAAAAGCAAAGTAATGACAAAGTCATTACTTTCCGTTTAAAAGACGCTTGCTGTGTCATTTGCACACACAGCAGCAATGTTGTCAGGGAGAAGAGTCACTTTCACATAGAGTGCTGATGTTGTCACGGGACTGAGCAACCTTTAAACACTTTGGTGGGTGGGTCACCTGTTCTCTCAGTGACCACGTTACCAAATGGGCTGAGTCACGTACGATTTTGTCAGGTTTGTGGGTCACCTGAACACAGTAGTGACTTTGTCAAGGTGGCTGGGTCACCTTTATGCACACAGTGGTGATGTAGTCAGGTGATTGCATCTCCTACACAAGCTTGTGATGATGTCAGATACCTGTCACATACACACACACACACACACACACACACACACACACACACACACACACAGTCATGTTGTCACGTCACTTGCAGTAATAAAAGTCGTCAATAAATGCAAATTATCTCTGATAACAAGTTTTGCCTTACCGTTCCTCAAGATTTCCAAAAACTGGGAATTAACTTTGTCAAAACACGAGATCAATCGCCCTGTACACTATGAAAATTAATATTTTGATCCGATTATTTTGAGTTCAGAGTTGACAAACGAACTGATTTTTTCTAAACGTTACATTCATGGAAAAAAAATTAAAATAATTTAATTAAAATAATTCCACTTAATGGAATTATTTATATATGCACCCGGACTAACTTTTAAGCAAAACTCTGCTTAAATACACATTAATTAAATGCAGTTCAATCATGATTAATCAAAGCAATATTTACTTAATTTTAGTAACTAGAGTATCATTTATTGAGAAAGTATTTAAACTTTGTTATGAAGAAAATTCCATTTTTGGGAGAGTTAGCAAAATTAATTGAAGCTGTGTTTTATAGCACACAGGTTCACGCAACACATTCACCATTTTCATGAAAATTCTCTTTTAGTTTTGCGAGGGAAACTTGTATTCGCACGTTTATGTGCATGTGTGAGTGATTGTGGTGTGGGTTGTTTGAGTGCATGTGTGAGTGATTGTGGTGTGGGTTGTTTGAGTGCATGTGTGAGTGATTGTGGTGTGGGTTGTTTGAGTGCATGTGTGAGTGATTGTGGTGTGGGTTGTTTGAGTGCATGTGTGAGTGAGTGTGGTGTGGGTTGTTTGAGTGCATGTGTGAGTGATTGTGGTGTGGGTTGTTTGAGTGCATGTGTGAGTGATTGTGGTGTGGGTTGTTTGAGTGCATGTGTGAGTGATTGTGGTGTGGGTTGTTTGAGTGCATGTGTGAGTGATTGTGGTGTGGGTTGTTTGAGTGCATGTGTGAGTGACTGTGGTGTGGGTTGTTTGAGTGCATGTGTGAGTGATTGTGGTGTGGGTTGTTTGAGTGCACGTGTGAGTGATTGTGGTGTGGGTTGTTTGAGTGCATGTGTGAGTGATTGTGGTGTGGGTTGTTTGAGTGCATGTGTGAGTGATTGTGGTGTGGGTTGTTTGAGTGCATGTGTGAGTGATTGTGGTGTGGGTTGTTTGAGTGCATGTGTGAGTGATTGTGGTGTGGGTTGTTTGAGTGCATGTGTGAGTGATTGTGGTGTGCGTTGTTTGAGTGCATGTGTGAGTGATTGTGGTGTGGGTTGTTTGAGTGCATGTGTGAGTGATTGTGGTGTGGGTTGTTTGAGTGCATGTGTGAGTGATTGTGGTGTGGGTTGTTTGAGTGCATGTGTGAGTGATTGTGGTGTGGGTTGTTTGAGTGCATGTGTGAGTGATTGTGGTGTGGGTTGTTTGAGTGCATGTGTGAGTGATTGCGTGTGGGTTGTTTGAGTGCATGTGTGAGTGATTGTGGTGTGAGTTGTTTGAGTGAATGTGTGAGTGATTGTTATATGGGTTGTTTGAGTGAATGTGTGAGTGATTGTTATATGGGTTGTTTGAGTGCATGTGTGAGTGATTGTGGTGTGGGTTGTTTGAGTGCATGTGTGAGTGATTGTGGTGTGAGTTGTTTGAGTGAATGTGTGAGTGATTGTTATATGGGTTGTTTGAGTGCATGTGTGAGTGATTGTGGTGTGGGTTGTTTGAGTGCATGTGTGAGTGATTGTGGTGTGAGTTGTTTGAGTGAATGTGTGAGTGATTGTTATATGGGTTGTTTGAGTGCATGTGTGAGTGATTGTGGTGTGGGTTGTTTGTGTGCATGTGTCAGAGATTGTGGTGTGGGTTGTTTGAGTGCATGTGTGAGTGATTGTGGTGTGGGTTGTTTCAGTGCATGTGTGACTGATTGTGGTGTGGGTTGTTTGAGTGCATGTGTGAGTGATTGTGGTGTGGGTTGTTTGAGTGCATGTGTGAGTGATTGTTGTGTGGGTTGTTTGAGTGCATGTGTGAGTGACTGTGGTGTGGGTTGTTTGAGTGCATGTGTGAGTGATTGTGGTGTGGGTTGTTTGAGTGCATGTGTGAGTGATTGTGGTGTGGGTTGTCTGAGCGCATGTGTGAGTGATTGTGGTGTGGGTTGTTTGTACTCACCTATTTGTACTCACCTATTTTTGGTTGCAGGGGTCGAGTCTTAGCTCCTGGCCCCGCCTCTTCACCGGTTGCTACTGGGCCCTCTCTCTCCCCGCTCCATGAGCTTTATCAAACCTCGTCTTAAAACTGTGTATGGTTCCTGCCTCCACTACGTCATTTTCTAGGCTATTCCACTGCCTTACAACTCTATGACTGAAGAAATACTTCCTAATATCTCTCTGACTCATTTGTGTCTTCAACTTCCAATTGTGGCCTCTTGTTTCTGTGTCCCCTCCCTGGAACATCCTGTCTTTGTCCACCTTGTCTATTCCACGCAGTATTTTATATGTCGTTATCATGTCTCCCCTGACCCTCCTGTCCTCCAGTGTCGTCAGGCCGATTTCCCTTAATCTTTCTTCGTAGGACATTCCCCTTAGCTCTGGAACTAACCTTGTGGCAAACCTTTGTACTTTCTCTAGTTTCTTGACGTGCTTTATCAAGTGCGGGTTCCAAACAGGTGCTGCATACTCCAGTATGGGCCTGACATACACGGTGTACAGTGTCTTGAACGATTCCTTACTAAGGTATCGGAATGCTGTTCTCAGGTTTACCAGGCGCCCATATGCTGCAGCAATTATCTGATTGATGTGTGCTTCCGGAGACATGCTCGGTGTTATACTCACCCCAAGATCTTTCTCCTTGAGTGAGGTTTGCAGTCTTTGGCCACCTAGCCTATACTCTGTCTGTGGTCTTCTGTGCCCTTCCCCTATCTTCATGACTTTGCATTTGGCATGATTAAATTCGACAAGCCATTTGCTGGACCAGGTGTCCAGTCTGTCCAGGTCTCTTTGAAGTCCTGCCTGGTCCTCATCAGATTTAATTCTCCTCATTAACTTCACATCATCTGCAAACAGGGACACTTCTGAGTCTAACCCTTCCATCATGTCGTTCACATATACCAAAAATAGCACTGGTCCTAGGACCGACCCCTGTGGGACCACGCTCGTCACAGGTGCCCACTGTGATACATCATTACGTACCATGACTCGTTGTTTCCTTCCTGTCAGGTATTCTCTGATCCATTGCAGTGCCCTTCCTGTTATATGCGCCTGATGCTCTAGCTTCTGCACTAATCTCATGTGAGGAACTGTGTCAAAGGCCTTCTTGCAGTCCAAGAAGATGCAATCAACCCACCCCTCTCTCTCGTGTCTTACTTCTGTTATTTTATCATAAAACTCCAGAAGGTTTGTGACACAGGATTTGCCTTCCGTGAATCCGTGCTGGTTGGCATTTATACTCTTGTTCAGTTCCAGGTGCTCCACCACTCTCCTCCTGATAATCTTCTCCATAATTTTGCATACTATACACGTCAATGACACAGGTCTATAGTTTAGTGCCTCTTTTCTGTCTCCTTTTTTAAAAATGGGAACTACATTTGCCGTCTTCCATACCTCAGGTAGTTGCCCAGTTCCCAGGGACGTGTTGAAGATTGTGGTAAGTGGCACGCACAACATATCTGCTCCCTCTCTAAGGACCCACGGGGAGTTGTTGTCCGGTCCCATTGCCTTTGAGGTATCCATGTCCCTTAGCAGTTTCTTCACCTCCTACTCATCTGTATGTATGTCGTCCAACACTTGTTGGTGTATTCCTTGCTGGTGTCCCCATCTGGTCTGTCCCCCCAGAGTCCTTCCTGTCTCTACTGTAAATACTTCCTTAAATCTCGTGTTGAGCTCCTCACATACCTCTTGCGTTTCTTGTGAGTTCTCCACCTTCTTTCCTCAGCCTTATCACCTGGTCCTTGACTGTTGTCTTCCTCCTAATGTGGCTATACAGCAGTTTCGGGTCAGATTTGACTTTCGATGCTATGTCGTTTTCATACTGTCGCTGGGCCTCCCTCCTTATCTGTGCATACTCGTTTCTGGCTCTTCTACTAATCTCCTTGTTTTCTTGGGTCCTATGCCTCCTGTACCTTTTCCATTCTCTGTTGCACTTAGTTTTTGCCTCCCTACACCTTCGGGTGAACCAAGGACTCATTTTGGTCTTCCTATTATTTCTGTTTCCCTTGGGAACAAATCTTTCCTCTGCCTCCTTGCACTTTGTTGCCACATATTCCATCGTCTCGTTTACTGATTTTCCTACCATTTCTCTGTCCCACTGAACCTCCTGCAGGAAGTTTCTCATACCTGTGTAGTCCCCCCTTTTATAGTTTGGCCTGTCCCCTTCAGTTCCTGTTACCTTCTCCACTTGTAATTCTACTATATAATCAAAACTCAGAACCACGTGATCGCTAGCTCCAAGGGGCCTCTCATAAGTGATGTCTTCAATGTCTGAACTGCTCAGGGTGAACACAAGATCCAGTCTTGCTGGCTCATCCTCCCCTCTCTCTCTGGTTGTGTCCCTGACATGTTGATGCATGAGGTTTTCAAGTACCACATCCATCATCTTGGCTCTCCATGTTTCGGGACCCCCATGTGGCTCCAGGTTTTCCCAGTCGATCTCCCTGTGGTTGAAATCGCCCATTACCAGTAACTTTGCTCTGCTCGAGTGAGCTCTTCTTGCCACCTCAGCCAGTGTGTCCACCATCACCCTGTTGTTTTCTTCGTACTCCTCTCTTGGCCTCCTGCAGTTCTGTGGTGGGTTATACATCACTCCAATGACTACTTTATGTTCTCTGGACTGAATTGTATCTACAATGTAGTCTTTTTCTCCAATCATGTCTATGCCTTCCATTTCCTCAAATCCCCATCGGTGTTTTATGAGCAGTGCAACCCCTCCTCCCCCTCTACTTCTTCTATCTTTCCTCAGGATCTGATATCCCGTTGGGAAGATTGTGTCTGTTATTGTCTCAGCGAGTTTTGTTTCTGTGACTGCTATGATGTCTGGGGATTTTTCACTGATTCTTTCGTTCCACTCCTCATGTTTATTCATTATTCCATCCGCGTTTGTGTACCAAACTTTCAGTTTCTTTTCTATCATTGTGGTCATGCAAGAATATTGGGGTTGGGGGAGCGAGAGCCTTGGTGGGGGCCTATATGGGGCTGTGGTGTTGGTGGGGTTTGTGATGATGGGGGTGGGGTCAGAATGCCCATAAGGGACAGCTGTTGGGGTGAGGTTTTTGATATGGGGGTTGGTGGCAGAGGGAACAGTGAGTGGGTTGTAGTATAGGTTGCTCAGTTGCGTTGGGAATGTCGCGGTTGGAGTCTTTTGGTGGGAGATTCTGTGGGGTGTGTTTTCCCTTCCTCCTGTGTCTTGGTCCTGCTCATTTTCGTCATTGCCTCTCGTTCCTCCTTGCGTCTCTGTACCCTCTCTTTCAGTGTAGTCCTTTCTTATTGTGTTCTGTCGAGGTATACTCTCTGGTACCCCTGTTTGTCCCTCAGTCTTGCTTTCTCTTGCAGAATCCTGGTTCGAACTGATTCTTCCTTGAAAGTTACCACCCAGTTCTTTGAAAATTTGTCACCTGGGTCATATCGCCCTCACCTATTGTTTTCATGATACCTTCAATCATTTTTTTCTCCTCCTGTTTTATTTCTTCAAAGTTGTCCCCCTTGGCTTCTTGGAGCCCGTACACAAAAACTGACCTCGCCCTTTCCTCCTCCCACTGAGTCTCCATCTGCTTCCTCTGAGGTATTTTATTTCCTTCCATTGACATGTTCTTGCCTTAAGTCCCTGTCATATCTGAAACTTCTATTCTCAGTGAACTGTTTTTCATGACCAGCTGTCCCTTGCTACTGCAGTTGGCTGTTAGAATCTCTGCATATAGCATACATTCATTGTCTTCGGACCTGTCATTTCATCTTAGTGTGCTCCTCGTCTTTTCCCTGGCCCCATGTGGGTCTGATAGGGCCTTCGTGTACGTCATGTCTCCGTTGTTGCTTACCGTCCCCTTGTCTGCGCCTGACATCGAATTTCCTGATGTCACATCTGAATTGTCATTTGTCTCTCTAATCTGTTTCAGGCTTTGCAGTTTCTCTTCTAAGCACTGTATCCTAGCTTCTGCTGCTAAGACCTGTACTTCCCACTTCCTGCACTCTTCAGCTATCCGCTCCTCCATTTTCTTACCAAGCACTACTACCTTCCTTCCCCACTCTTCCTCCCTTTTTTGGAGCTCTAACTCCCAGTCTTTCCTCCCTGGTTCGTCTACCAGATCACTGGTTTTCCGTCCTCTAGAGCCACCCTGTTTTTTTTTTTTTTTTTTTTTTTTTTTTTTTTTTTTTTTTTTTTTTTTTTTTTTTTTTTACCACAGACAGAAGGCTAGAGGAGGGAGAGGGTGCGAGGGGAAGAGAGAAAGGGTAGAAAGAGGGAGAGAGAGGAGACAGAAAGGGTAGAAAGAGGGAGAGAGAGGAGAGAGTATGGGGGTGAGGGATAAGACCAAGGGGGAGAGAGAGAGAAATGTGAGGGGGAGAGAAAGGGTAGAGAGAGGGAGAAAGAGAGGGAGAGGGAGAGGGAGAGGGAGAGAGAGAGAGAGAGGGAGAAAGGAGGGTGAGGGAAAAGGCTATGAGAGAGAGAAATGGAGAGATGGAGAGAGAAGCCTATAGAGAGAGAGGAGGGTGAAATAGGGTTATGGGAGTGAGGTAGAGAGAGAGAGAGAGAGAGAGAGAGAGAGAGAGAGAGAGAGAGTAGGGGGCAGGGGAGGGAAAAAGGCTATGAGAGAGAGAAACGCGAGGGAGGGGGAGAGGGAAAGAGGAGGGAGTAGGGAGTGAAGGCAAGAGTGGGGGAGGGGAAAGGTCTGTGGGGGAGGGAAAGGTGTGTGGGGGGGTGAGGGGACGCGGTCAAATTCCAAGGATCAGCTGTGTGCACTCACCTAGTTGTGGTTTCAGGGGTCGAGACTCAGCTCCTGTCCCCGAGTGTATGTGTGTGTGCACGTGTGTGTGTGAGCACGTCAGTTGTTTATATGTCCCAGAAATACAATTCACCTCTGTGTATCCGTAATACTAATAAGATACCATTAACACTGAGAGTAATTCTAATAATTATAATACTAGCGTGTGTTAACAAGTCATTCTTTCACCCAGTTATGTACTACCTTTTACTACATGTGTACCCAATACTTGCTTCTCAGATTGTACTGTCTTTGTGTCCTAAAACATTATCTCTCGAAACTGTTGTCAGGGCTGTAGTCCCATTAGCCACGACTTAATCCTCCTGCCTATTCCTTGCTCCTACAAATTTTATCTTCCTACTACTGCTAGGTGTTGTGTGTATGATAATCGCTCTGGAGCAGGGTTTGTGATGGCTACCAGTGACCGTAGGGCCGGCTCTACCACTCAAAACTTCCCGCCAACCACAAACAGGTGATTTGTACGTTACTCCTCAGAGGGGACGTCCATCCAGATGCCTGATGTACGATGCTCGCTGTACGATGCTCGCTGTACGATGACTCGTGCACCTCGCCCTTCCGCCGCTGACTTCTTCAGCTATTCTTTTCTCGTTGCCCTTTTGAGTCCTCATTTACCACACTTATCACTTGTACATTGCTACTTTTATAATTTACTTCACTTTTGGTAAGTACACTTCTTATTTGTGATGACACCCAACCTGTTGTGGCAGCACTACTTCCTCAGGCCTACTGCTGCCACCACCTCTGCTTATACGTTGTCACTAACACTGGTTGCTTCTAGCTGCTAAAACACGCCCTAAAAGCACTAAGATTCTCGGAGCCTGGCGCTTGTGACCCACTACACTACGTGTGTGGGTTGTTTGAGTGCATGTGTGAGTGATTGTGGTGTGGGTTGTTTGAGTGCATGTGTGAGTGATTGTGGTGTGGGTTGTTTGAGCACATGTGTGAGTGATTGTGGTGTGGGTTGTTTGTGTACATGTGTGAGTGATTGTGGTGTGGGTTGTTTGTGTGCATGTGTGAGTGATTGTGGTGTGGGTTGTTTGAGTGCATGTGTGAGTGATTGTGGTGTGAGTTGTTTGAGTGAATGTGTGAGTGATTGCTATATGGGTTGTTTGAGTGCATGTGTGAGTGATTGTGGTGTGGGTTGTTTGTGTACATGTGTGAGAGATTGTGGTGTGGGTTGTTTGAGTGCATGTGTGAGTGATTGTTATGTGGGTTGTTTGAGTGTATGTGTGAGTGATTGTGGTGTGAGTTGTTTGAGTGCATGTGTGAGTGATTGTGGTGTGGGTTGCTTGTGTGCATGTGTGAGAGATTGTGGTGTGAGTTGTATGTGTGCATGTGTGAGTGATTGTGGTGTGGGTTGTGTGCATGTGTGAGTGATTGTGGTGTGGGTTGTTTGAGTGCATGTGTGAGTGATTGTGGAGTGGGTTGTTTGAGTGCATGTGTGAGTGATTGCAGTGTGGGTTGCTTGAGTGCATGTGTGAGTGATTGTGGTGTGGGTTGTTTGAGTGCAAGTGTGAGTGATTGTGGTGTGGGTTGTTTCAGTGCATGTGTGAGTGATTGTGGTGTGGGTTGTTTGAGTGCATGTGTGAGTGATTGTGGTGTGAGTTGTTTGAATGCATGTGTGAGTGATTGTGGTGTGGGTTGTTTGTGTGCATGTGTGAGTGATTGTGGTGTGAGTTATTTGAGTGAATGTGTGAGTGATTGTTATATGGGTTGTTTGAGTGCATGTGTGAGTGATTGTGGTGTGGGTTGTTTGTGTACATGTGTGAGAGATTGTGGTGTGGGTTGTTTGAGTGCATGTGTGAGTGATTGTGGTGTGGGTTGTTTGAGTGCATGTGTGAGTGATTGTTATGTGGGTTGTTTGAGTGTATGTGTGAGTGATTGTGGTGTGAGTTGTTTGAGTGCATGTGTGAGTGATTGTGGTGTGGGTTCTTTGTGTGCATGTGTGAGTGATTGTGGTGTGAGTTGTTTGTGTGCATGTGTGAGTGATTGTGGTGTGGGTTGTGTGCATGTGTGAGTGATTGTGGTGTGGGTTGTTTGAGTGCATGTGTGAGTGATTGTGGAGTGGGTTGTTTGAGTGCATGTGTGAGTGATTGCAGTGTGGGTTGCTTGAGTGCATGTGTGAGTGATTGTGGTGTGGGTTGTTTGAGTGCAAGTGTGAGTGATTGTGGTGTGGGTTGTTTGAGTGCATGTGTGAGTGATTGTGGTGTGGGTTGTTTGAGTGCATGTGTGAGTGATTGTGGTGTGAGTTGTTTGAGTGCATGTGTGAGTGATTGTAGTGTGGGTTGTTTGTGTGCATGTGTGAGTGATTGTGGTGTGAGTTGTTTGTGTGCATGTGTGAGTGATTGTGGTGTGGGTTGTGTGCATGTGTGAGTGATTGCGGTGTGGGTTGCTTGAGTGCATGTGTGAGCGATTGTGGTGTGGGTTGTTTGAGTGCAAGTGTGAGTGATAGTGGTGTGGGTTGTTTGAGTGCATGTGTGAGTAATTGTGGTGTGGGTTGTTTGTGTGCATATGTGAGTGATTGTGGTGTGGGTTGTTTGAGTGCATGTGTGAGTGATTGTTATGTGGGTTGTTTGAGTGCATGTGTAAGTGATTGTGGTGTGGGTTGCTTGAGTACATGTGTGAGTGATTGTGGTGTGGGTTGCTAGAGCGCATTTGTGAGTGATTGTGGTGTGGGTTGTTTGAGTGCATGTGTGAGTGATTGTGGTGTTTGTTGTTTGAGCGCATGTGTGAGTGATTGTGGTGTGGGTTGTTTGTGTACATGTGTGAGTGATTGTGGTGTGGGTTGTTTGTGTGCATGTGTGAGTGATTGTGGTGTGGGTTGTTTGAGTGCATGTGTGAGTGATTGTGGTGTGAGTTGTTTGAGTGAATGTGTGAGTGATTGTTATATGGGTTGTTTGAGTGCATGTGTGAGTGATTGTGGTGTGGGTTGTTTGTGTACATGTGTGAGAGATTGTGGTGTGGGTTGTTTGAGTGCATGTGTGAGTGATTGTGGTGTGGGTTGTTTGAGTGCATATGTGAGTGATTGTTATGTGGGTTGTTTGAGTGTATGTGTGAGTGATTGTGGTGTGAGTTGTTTGAGTGTATGTGTGAGTGATTGTGGTGTGGGTTGTTTGTGTGCATGTGTGAGTGATTGTGGTGTGAGTTGTTTGTGTGCATGTGTGAGTGATTGTGGTGTGGGTTGTGTGCATGTGTGAGTGATTGTGGTGTGGGTTGTTTGAGTGCATGTGTGAGTGATTGTGGAGTGGGTTGTTTGAGTGCATGTGTGAGTGATTGCAGTGTGGGTTGCTTGAGTGCATGTGTGAGTGATTGTGGTGTGGGTTCTTTGAGTGCAAGTGTGAGTGATTGTGGTGTGGGTTGTTTGAGTGCATGTGTGAGTGATTGTGGTGTGGGTTGTTTGAGTGCATGTGTGAGTGATTGTGGTGTGAGTTGTTTGAGTGCATGTGTGAGTGATTGTGGTGTGGGTTGTTTGTGTGCATGTGTGAGTGATTGTGGTGTGAGTTGTTTGAGTGAATGTGTGAGTGATTGTTATATTGGTTGTTTGAGTGCATGTGTGAGTGATTGTGGTGTGGGTTGTTTGTGTACATGTGTGAGAGATTGTGGTGTGGGTTGTTTGAGTGTATGTGTGAGTGATTGTGGTGTTGGTTGTTTGAGTGCATGTGTGAGTGATTGTTATGTGGGTTGTTTGAGTGTATGTGTGAGTGATTGTGGTGTGAGTTGTTTGAGTGCATGTGTGAGTGATTGTGGAGTGGGTTGTTTGAGTGCATGTGTGAGTGATTGCAGTGTGGGTTGTTTGAGTGCAAGTGTGAGTGATTGTGGTGTGGGTTGTTTGAGTGCATGTGTGAGTGATTGTGGTGTGGGTTGTTTGAGTGCATGTGTGAGTGATTGTGGTGTGAGTTGTTTGAGTGCATGTGTGAGTGATTGTGGTGTGGGTTGTTTGTGTGCATGTGTGAGTGATTGTGGTGTGAGTTATTTGAGTGAATGTGTGAGTGATTGTTATATGGGTTGTTTGAGTGCATGTGTGAGTGATTGTGGTGTGGGTTGTTTGTGTACATGTGTGAGAGATTGTGGTGTGGGTTGTTTGAGTGCATGTGTGAGTGATTGTGGTGTGGGTTGTTTGAGTGCATGTGTGAGTGATTGTTATGTGGGTTGCTTGAGTGTATGTGTGAGTGATTGTGGTGTGAGTTGTTTGAGTGCATGTGTGAGTGATTGTTGTGTGGGTTCTTTGTGTGCATGTGTGAGTGATTGTGGTGTGAGTTGTTTGTGTGCATGTGTGAGTGATTGTGGTGTGGGGTGTGTGCATGTGTGAGTGATTGTGGTGTGGGTTGTTTGAGTGCATATGTGAGTGATTGTGGAGTGGGTTGTTTGAGTGCATGTGTGAGTGATTGCAGTGTGGGTTGCTTGAGTGCATGTGTGAGTGATTGTGGTGTGGGTTGTTTGAGTGCAAGTGTGAGTGATTGTGGTGTGGGTTGTTTGAGTGCATGTGTGAGTGATTGTGGTGTGGGTTGTTGGAGTGCATGTGTGAGTGATTGTGGTGTGAGTTGTTTGAGTGCATGTGTGAGTGATTGTGGTGTGGGTTGTTTGTGTGCATGTGTGAGTGATTGTGGTGTGAGTTGTTTGAGTGAATGTGTCAGTGATTGTTATATTGGTTGTTTGAGTGCATGTGTGAGTGATTGTGGTGTGGGTTGTTTGTGTACATGTGTGAGAGATTGTGGTGTGGGTTGTTTGAGTGCATGTGTGAGTGATTGTGGTGTTGGTTGTTTGAGTGCATGTGTGAGTGATTGTTATGTGGGTTGTTTGAGTGTATGTGTGAGTGATTGTGGTGTGAGTTGTTTGAGTGCATGTGTGAGTGATTGTGGAGTGGGTTGTTTGAGTGCATGTGTGAGTGATTGCAGTGTGGGTTGTTTGAGTGCAAGTGTGAGTGATTGTGGTGTGGGTTGTTTGAGTGCATGTGTGAGTGATTGTGGTGTGGGTTGTTTGAGTGCATGTGTGAGTGATTGTGGTGTGAGTTGTTTGAGTGCATGTGTGAGTGATTGTGGTGTGGGTTGTTTGTGTGCATGTGTGAGTGATTGTGGTGTGAGTTATTTGAGTGAATGTGTGAGTGATTGTTATATGGGTTGTTTGAGTGCATGTGTGAGTGATTGTGGTGTGGGTTGTTTGTGTACATGTGTGAGAGATTGTGGTGTGGGTTGTTTGAGTGCATGTGTGAGTGATTGTGGTGTGGGTTGTTTGAGTGCATGTGTGAGTGATTGTTATGTGGGTTGCTTGAGTGTATGTGTGAGTGATTGTGGTGTGAGTTGTTTGAGTGCATGTGTGAGTGATTGTTGTGTGGGTTCTTTGTGTGCATGTGTGAGTGATTGTGGTGTGAGTTGTTTGTGTGCATGTGTGAGTGATTGTGGTGTGGGGTGTGTGCATGTGTGAGTGATTGTGGTGTGGGTTGTTTGAGTGCATATGTGAGTGATTGTGGAGTGGGTTGTTTGAGTGCATGTGTGAGTGATTGCAGTGTGGGTTGCTTGAGTGCATGTGTGAGTGATTGTGGTGTGGGTTGTTTGAGTGCAAGTGTGAGTGATTGTGGTGTGGGTTGTTTGAGTGCATGTGTGAGTGATTGTGGTGTGGGTTGTTGGAGTGCATGTGTGAGTGATTGTGGTGTGAGTTGTTTGAGTGCATGTGTGAGTGATTGTAGTGTGGGTTGTTTGTGTGCATGTGTGAGTGATTGTGGTGTGAGTTGTTTGTGTGCATGTGTGAGTGATTGTGGTGTGGGTTGTGTGCATGTGTGAGTGATTGCGGTGTGGGTTGCTTGAGTGCATGTGTGAGCGATTGTGGTGTGGGTTGTTTGAGTGCAAGTGTGAGTGATTGTGGTGTGGGTTGTTTGAGTGCATGTGCGAGTGATTGTGGTGTGGGTTGTTTGAGTGCATGTGTGAGTGATTGTGGTGTGGGTTGTTTGAGTGCATGTGTAAGTGATTGTGGTGTGGGTTGCTTGAGTACATGTGTGAGTGATTGTGGTGTGGGTTGCTAGAGCGCATTTGTGAGTGATTGTGATGTGGGTTTTTTGAGTGCATGTGTGAGAGATTGTTGTGCGGGTTGTTTGAGGGCATGTGTGAGTGATTGTGGTGTGGGTTGTTTGAGTGCATGTGTGAGTGATTGTGGTGTGGGTTGTTTGCGTGCATGTGTGAGTGATTGTGGTGTGGGTTGTTTGAGTGCATGTGTGAGTTATTGTGGTGTGGGTTGTTTGAGCGCATGTGTGAGTGATTGTGGTGTGGGTTGTTTGTGTACATGTGTGAGTGATTGTGGTGTGGGTTGTTTGTGTGCATGTGTGAGTGATTGTGGTGTGGGTTGTTTGAGTGCATGTGTGAGTGATTGTGGTTTGAGTTGTTTGAGTGAATGTGTGAGTGATTGTTATATGGGTTGTTTGAGTGCATGTGTGAGTGATTGTGGTGTGGGTTGTTTGTGTACATGTGTGAGAGATTGTGGTGTGGGTTGTTTGAGTGCATGTGTGAGTGATTGTGATGTGGGTTGTTTGAGTGCATGTGTGAGTGATTGTTATGTGGGTTGTTTGAGTGTATGTGTGAGTGATTGTTGTGTGAGTTGTTTGAGTGCATGTGTGAGTGATTGTGGTGTGGGTTGTTTGTGTGCATGTGTGAGTGATTGTGGTGTGAGTTGTTTGTGTGCATGTGTGAGTGATTGTGGTGTGGGTTGTGTGCATGTGTGAGTGATTGTGGTGTGGGTTGTTTGAGTGCATGTGTGAGTGATTGTGGAGTGGGTTGTTTGAGTGCATTTGTGAGTGATTGCAGTGTGGGTTGCTTGAGTGCATGTGTGAGTGATTGTGGTGTGGGTTGTTTGAGTGCAAGTGTGAGTGATTGTGGTGTGGGTTGTTTGAGTGCATGTGTGAGTGATTGTGGTGTGGGTTGTTTGAGTGCATGTGTGAGTGATTGTGGTGTGAGTTGTTTGAGTGCATGTGTGAGTGATTGTGGTGTGGGTTGTTTGTGTGCATGTGTGAGTGATTGTGGTGTGAGTTGTTTGAGTGAATGTGTGAGTGATTGTTATATGGGTTGTTTGAGTGCATGTGTGAGTGATTGTGGTGTGGGTTGTTTGTGTACATGTGTGAGAGATTGTGGTGTGGGTTGTTTGAGTGCATGTGTGAGTGATTGTGGTGTGGGTTGTTTGAGTGCATGTGTGAATGATTGTTATGTGGGTTGTTTGAGTGTATGTGTGAGTGATTGTAGTGTGAGTTGTTTGAGTGCATGTGTGAGTGATTGTGGTGTGGGTTCTTTGTGTGCATGTATGAGTGATTGTGGTGTGAGTTGTTTGTGTGCATGTGTGAGTGATTGTGGTGTGGGTTGTGTGCATGTGTGAGTGATTGTGGTGTGGGTTGTTTGAGTGCATGTGTGAGTGATTGTGGAGTGGGTTGTTTGAGTGCATGTGTGAGTGATTGCAGTGTGGGTTGCTTGAGTGCATGTGTGAGTGATTGTGGTGTGGGTTGTTTGAGTGCAAGTGTGAGTGATTGTGGTGTGGGTTGTTTGAGTGCATGTGTGAGTGATTGTGGTGTGGGTTGTTTGAGTGCATGTGTGAGTGATTGTGGTGTGAGTTGTTTGAGTGCATGTGTGAGTGATTGTAGTGTGGGTTGTTTGTGTGCATGTGTGAGTGATTGTGGTGTGAGTTGTTTGTGTGCATGTGTTAGTGATTGTGGTGTGGGTTGTGTGCATGTGTGAGTGATTGCGGTGTGGGTTGCTTGAGTGCATGTGTGAGTGATTGTGGTGTGGGTTGTTTGAGTGCAAGTGTGAGTGATTGTGGTGTGGGTTGTTTGAGTGCGTGTGTGAGTAATTGTGGTGTGGGTTGTTTGTGTGCATGTGTGAGTGATTGTGGTGTGGGTTGTTTGAGTGCATGTGTGAGTGATTGTGGTGTGGGTTGTTTGAGTGCATGTGTAAGTGATTGTGGTGTGGGTTGCTTGAGTACATGTGTGAGTGATTGTGGTGTGGGTTGCTAGAGCGCATTTGTGAGTGATTGTGATGTGGGTTTTTTGAGTGCATGTGTGAGAGATTGTGGTGCGGGTTGTTTGAGGGCATGTGTCAGTGATTGCGGTGTGGGTTGTTTGAGTGCATGTGTGAGTGATTGTGGTGTGGGTTGTTTGAGTGCATGTGTGAGTGATTGTGGTGTGGGTTGTTTGAGTGCATGTGTGAGTGATTGTGGTGTGGGTTGTTTGAGCGCATGTGTGAGTGATTGTGGTGTGGGTTGTTTGTGTACATGTGTGAGTGGTTGTGGTGTGGGTTGTTTGTGTGCATGTGTGAGTGATTGTGGTGTGGGTTGTTTGAGTGCATGTGTGAGTGATTGTGGTGTGAGTTGTTTGAGTGAATGTGTGAGTGATTGTTATATGGGTTTTTTGAGTGCATGTGTGAGTGATTGTGGTGTGGGTTGTTTGTGTGCATGTGTGAGAGATTGTGGTGTGGGTTCTTTGAGTGCATGTGTGAGTGATTGTGGTGTGGGTTGTTTGAATGCATGTGTGAGTGATTGTTATGTGGGTTGTTTGAGTGCATGTGTGAGTGATTGTGGTGTGAGTTGTTTGAGTGCATGTGTGAGTGATTGTGGTGTGGGTGTTTTGTGTGCATGTGTGAGTGATTGTGGTGTGAGTTGTTTGTGTGCATGTGTGAGTGATTGTGGTGTGGGTTGTGTGCATGTGTGAGTGATTGTGGTGTGGGTTGTTTGAGTCCATGTGTGAGTGATTGTGGAGTGGTTTATTTGAGTGCATGTGTGAGTGATTGCGGTGTGGGTTGCTTGAGTGCATGTGTGAGTGATTGTGGTGTGGGTTGTTTGAGTGCATGTATGAGTGATTGTGGTGTGGGTTGTATGAGTGCATGTGTGAGTGATTGTGGTGTGGGTTGTTTGAGTGCATGTGTGAGTGATTGTGGTGTGGGTTGTTTGAGTGCATGTGTGAGTGATTGTGGTGTGGGTTGTTTGAGTTCATGTGTGAGTGATTGTGGTGTGAGTTGTTTGAGTGCATGTGTGAGTGATTGTGGTGTGGGTTCTTTGAGTGCATGTGTGAGTGATTGTGGTGTGGGTTGTTTGTGTGCATGTGTGAGTGATCGTGGTGTGGGTTGTTTGAGTGCATGTGTGAGTGATTGTGGTGTGGGTTGTTTGAGTGCATGTGTGAGTGATTGTGGTGTGGGTTGTTTGAGTGCATGTGTGAGTGATTGTGGTGTGGGTTGTTTGAGTACATGTGTGAGTGATTATGGTGTGGGTTGTTTGAGTGCATTCGTGAGTGATTGTGGTGTGGGTTGTTTGAGTGCATGTGTGAATGATTGTGGTGTGGTTTGTTTGAGTGCATGTGTGAGTGATTGTGATGTGGGTTGTTTGAGTTCATGTGTGAGTGATTGTGGTGTGAGTTGTTTGAGTGCATGTGTGAGTGATTGTGGTGTTGTTTGTTTGAGTGCATGTGTGAGTGATTGTGGTGTGGGTTGTTTGTGTGCATATGTGAATGATTGTGGTGTGGGTTGTTTGAGTGCATGTGTGAGTGATTGTGGTGTGGGTTGTTTGAGTGCATGTGTGAGTGATTGTGGTGTGGGTTGTTTGAGTGCATGTGTGAGTGATTGTGGTGAGGGTTGTTTGAGTGCATGTGTGAGTGATTGTGGTGAGGGTTGTTTGTGTGCATGTGTGAGTGATTGTGGTGAGGGTTGTTTGAGTGCATGTGTGAGTGATTGTGGTGAGGGTTGTTTGTGTGCATGTGTGCGTGATTGTGGTGCGGGTTGTTTGAGTGCATGTGTGAGTGACTGTTTTGTGGGTTGTTTGAGTGCATGTGTGAGTGATTGTGGTGTGGGTTGTTTGAGTGCATGTGTGAGTGATTGTGGTGTGGGTTGTTTAAGGGTGTGACAATACTTCTGCGACCTCTACCAGCTTTCCCTCACACTACACCCTGACTATCATGAGTATTATTCATCTGTTCATTTCTGCTACATTTTATCGTTTATTTGTTTTTCCTCGTAGCTGTTATCTGTCATGATTTTGTGGTGTCTTATTTCTTTCTCCATATATTTATATCTTATTGATTTTTCGTATTCCATTAATGGCTTTCTGACCATCAAGTGAGTGACCTAATTGCAATAATCACTACTGTATGTTTCTCATCTTTGCCAGATTATTTTCAGCAGGCTAGGAGAACCTTGTGGGGCTTGCAGCACTATGAATTTACTCCTTCGCTTGATTTTAAGAAGAGTATCTGTGAAAATCACAGCTACTCACAGTTGTGACTGTTATTCTGGGGGCAGTGTTACATCTCTCTGGACTTGTCACCTCCATGAATCTCCGAGATCTCAGGCTGCTGGGTTCACTATGTTATTAAGGGCACACTCAGGTCTGACCCAGTGTTCCGATGCTCTGCTCCTTGTCCTGACATATGCTTCTCATTAGTACTCACTCCTATTCTTGCAGAGATGTAACATTCTTGTACTGCATGTTGAGACTCTCATATCTCCAGCTTCTTTTCATCCTTAACTCATTCTCTCATCACCCACAAGCATCTACGTGGCTTTTTTCACATATGGTTTGCAGTAAATTTCTCAATTAGGTTAGGTTTGTCTTCTATCCACAAAATGTAACCAATCATAACATACCACTTCGAAGAAAATGTAAACATAAGACGAAGGCGATGCGAAGGTTCTTCCTCGGGATCAAAACACTGGTAGTCACTGAGCTTCTTGGATGTTCACCAGATTTTCACTGCCTAAAGAAAAAAAGTCACAATACCTTGACCGGAACTATATACAGATAGCCCATACATAGGAGAATAAAACTTCTGACGTTTCGGTCCCACCCTTCGCTCCTCTGTGTGTCTAGTGAATTGTTCAAGATGGACCAAAACGTGGTTATCATTGAAGGTTATGTGTGTGTATTTAACTGCCTAATGTGCATTCACTAGTCTCCCGTTGAACTATCTCGACAACAGAGAAATAATTCTGAGGTTAAAAGGATGAACTGCGCATCTCCCTCAGTGACGGGAACGATACACAACTAACATGCACACAGGAGAGTGCAGCTTAACACGATGTTTTGGTCCGACTCGGACCATTTACAAGTGTGACTTGTAAATAGTCTAAGTGGGACCAAAACGTTGTCGTAAGTTTCTCTCTCCTTTCTGCAGGTTAGTTTTGTATTGTTCCAGTCACTGTATTGTGCCTTTTTCATTATGGAACAGGATTGACTCTAGGCTACAGTGATCTTAGCTACACTTATGTACCACCAGCCGCACCTACGTCTCATCCTAGAAATGTCTATTTTATTGAGATTCATGGGTCTCCTTGGATTCCCATTTGTAAACATATATTTTAAATTTTCGTTGAGTCGATTACATAATATTACAGCTTCATGTATTTTCTTATCAGTAAGCTCTACAAAATTTTTCCGTCTACTGTAATTTGCTGCTTAATGAGCTAACTGTTGCCTGTGTGTTTTATCTACCAATCTGTTGGTATTGTATACCATTTTGACGTTCACTCTGTCAGACACTGCAACACATGGCATCTTGGTACAGAAAACACCTTGGACAACTTTTTCAAGTGAGAATTGTTTGATCTGAGAGGGACGTGACTTCTCAGTGGCCACATTCTCTCTACTACCACCCTGTACCTCTCCTTCCGACAGTATATAAGTCTTCACACTGTCGCTTGATGTTCAGATTGTTCCAGACTATGGAACAGAATTCTTCGCCAGGCTGAGGGACTGACAACCTCAAATCTACGATTTCAAAGGTGATGGACTGATTACATCGTCTTCACATCTCTACTTCTCCTGCCTACTTCCTGCACTCGACTAAAGAAGCCTACTGTGTAGGCGAAACGTGTCGGAATAAAGTTGCCTGACTGTTGCCTATGTGTCTTACCAGCTTGATGAGCTCTTCTCTCTATTCTCTATCTATTGTATGTGTATGTGAGGCAGGATGTGTTGAGGAGGCAGGTTGTGTGCTAGTCACCATCTAGCATATGCTTATGTGTACAGGAGGAGATGAGAGAGAGCAGGCATGCTGGCACTACTCTCCAGGGAGGCGGAGATAAAGTTATCCACACTTTACTACGATAATGTGCTTACACGACTTCCTAAGTCTGAACATACTTTTAAAGTTTACAAAAGCCGCTTTCTTCATATTAATCAAATTTAGATAAAACTAGGTTGTTGGGATGCGTTAGGTAACTTAAACCTACTACAATACGTACGTTTAAGCACGTTTTACACACTGACGTGTATTTATCCGGGCGTATTTATGCTGTAGGCTAATATGATTCCTTTTAAAGGGATTAAAACATTCTTGACTAATGGTGAACAATTTACAAGCAGCCTTAATGACCCTCGTGTAGTCGACGTGGTTTAAACTCCATTAACCAATATTTTCTGACATCTGGACACGTTCAGATCAGCACCTATGTCACCTGAAACAATGAGATAAAAGAAATTGGGGAAACACACACACACACACACACACACATATATATATATATATATATATATATATATATATATATATATATATATATATATATATATATATATATATATATATATATATATATATATATATATATGTCGTGCCGAATATGTAAAACTGGTCAATTAGAAAGAACTCATTTAAAATTAAGTCCTTTCTAAAATTTTCTCTTATACGTTTAAAGATATATTTTTTTCATTAATGTTGATGTGAAAATTTATAATTTTGCACCAACAGGAACTTAGAAAACTTACCTAACCTTATTATAACAAGAACAATTTATTTTAGCCTAACCCAACTAAATATATTTTAGATTTGTTTACAATAATTTAATACTAAACAAACACAATAAAATATTTTTTTTTCGTTAGGTTCAGAATGATTTTGGCGAAATTATTGCATACACAAATTTTCGCTTGTCCTATGTGGCAAGAGGAGCGTTGCTATTTAAGCCAAGATCGCAAGTTCTGCCTATTCGGCACGACACACACACACTCACACACACACATATATATGTATATATATATATATATATATATATATATATATATATATATATATATATATATATATTTATATATATATATATATATATATATATATATATATATACATATATATATATATATATATATATATATATATATATATATATATATATATATATATATATATATATATATATATATATATATATACATATATATATATATATATATATATATATATATATATATATATATATATATATATATATATATATATATATATATATATATATATATATGTGTGTGTGTGTGTGTGTGTGTGTGTGTGTGTGTATATACATACATATATATATATATATACATACATATATATATATATATATATATATATATATATATATATATATATATATATATATTTATATATGTGTGTGTGTGTGTGTATCCACTGGACCATTATCCTTAAACACCAGGCACTCAGCAGTACTGAGAGTGTTTTCCCTGATGCAAGGACATTCGTGGTCGTGGAGCCAAAGAGACTACTTGCATCAGGGAAAACACAGTACTGTTTTGCACCTGATGTCTAAGGATGGTCGTCCAGTGAATACAGACATGTGTACTTTGTCTATAAAAAAGCAGTGGACATTTTTTAACTATTGTCCTGCTCCCTTCTTCCTTCCCTCCTTATATTCCTTCCTCCTTCCACTCTCTTTCTCACTCCCTCCTTCTCTCCCTGCAGCTTCTCATTGCCGTAGTAGTTCAGCAGTATCATGGTGAGAGTGGAGGTGTAGGTGTGTCTTCCTGCTATATAATGATCTTATTACAGCAAAGTTGTGTCGCTGCACCATTGTGCTATAATGTCTTAATTTTTTCCTGTCCTTGCAGACCAAGGAGTTTCTTGGTACCTCTGGCACAATGTAATGTTTACCAGCGTAGCAAGATTACACATACACACGCACACGCACGCACACACACACACACACATACACACACACACACACACACACACACACACACACACACACACACACACACACACACACACACACACACACACACACACACACACACAAAATCGGATGAGGATCAGGCAGGACTACAAAGAGACCTGGACAGGCTACAAGCCTGGTCCAGCAACTGGCTCCTTGAATTTAACCCTGCCAAATGCAAAGTCATGAAGATTGGGGAAGGGCAAAGAAGACCGCAGACACAATATAGTTTAGATGGCCAAAGACTGCAAACCTCACTCAAGGAAAAATACCTGGGGGTGAGTATAACACCGAGCATATCTCCTGAGGCGCACATCAATCAGATAACTGCTGCAGCATACGGGCGCCTGGCAAACCTACGGATAGCGTTCCGATACCTTAGTAAGGATACGTTTAAGACTCTGTATACCATTTATGTCAGGCCCATACTGGAGTATGCAGCACCAGTTTGGAATCCACACCTAGTCAAGCACGTCAAGAAATTAGAGAAAGTGCAAAGGTTTGCAACAAGACTAGTGCCAGAGCTACGGGGATTGTCCTACGAAGAAAGGTTGAGGGAAATCGGCCTGACGACACTGGAGGCCAGGAGGGTCAGGGGAGACATGATAACGACATATAAAATACTGCGCGGAATTGACAAGGTGGACAAAGACGGGATGTTCCAGAGAAGGGACACAGACACAAGAGGTCACAATTGGAAGTTGAAGACTCAGATGAATCAAAGGGATGTTAGGAAGTATTTCTTCAGTCATAGAGTAGTCAGGCCGTGGAATACCCTAGAAAGTGACGTAGTGGAGGCGGGAACCATACATAGTTTTAAGGCGAGGTATGATAGAGCTCATGGAGCAGGGAGAGAGAGGACCTAGTAGCAATCAGCGAAGAGGCGGGGCCAGGAGCTGTGACTCGACCCCTGCAACCACAAATAGGTGAGTAAATAGGTGAGTACACACACATCAGCTCGTAAAAAGCAGATGGAAATTCTAGAAAATGGATGGAATAGATGAGACGGGAGAAAGAGACTACATAGCAGGTACACTTCAGTCTGGGGAACACAAAGTTGACATTGCAGTGATGTATAATCCACCACAGAGCTGCAGGAGGCCAAGAGAGGAATATGAAGAGAGCAACAGAGCAATGGTGGACACACTTGCTGAGGTGGCAAGAAGAGCTCACTCCAGCAGAGCAAAGTTGCTGGTTATAGGGGATTTCAACCACACGGAGATTGACTGGGAAAACCTGGAGCCACATAGGGGTCCCGAAACATGGAGAGCCAGGATGTTGGACGTGGCACTGGAAAACCTCATGCACCAACATGTTAAGGACACTACCAGAGTGAGAGGGGAGGATGAACCAGCAAGATTGGAACTTGTGTTCACCCTGGGCAGCTCAGACATTGAGGACATTAAGTATGAGAGTCCCCTAGGAGCTAGCGACCACGTGGTTCTGTGCTTTGAATACATAGTAGAGCTGCAAGTGGAGAGAATAACAGGAGTTGAATGGGAAAAGCCTGACTATAAAAGAGGGGACTACATAGGGTTGAAGAACTTCCTGCGGGAGGTCCAGTGGGACAGAGAACTGGCAGGAAAGCCAGTAAATGAAATGATGGAATATGTTACAACAAAATGCAAGGAGGCAGTGGAAAGGTTTATTCCCAAGGGCAACAGTAACAACGGGAAGACCAGAACGAGCCCCTGGTTTACCCAACGGTGTAAGGAGGCAAAAACAAAGTGCAATAGAGAATGGAAAAAGTACAGAATGCAGAGAACACACGAAAATAGGGAGATCAGTCGCAGAGCCAGGAATGAGTACGCACAGGTAAGGAGGGAGGCCCAGCGACAGTATGAAAATGACATAACATCGAGAATCAAGACTGACCCGAAACTCTTGTATAGCCACATCAGGAGGAAGACAACAGTCAAAGACCAGGTGATCGGATTAAGGACAGAAGGTGGAGAACTCACAAGAAATGACCAGGAGGTATGTGAGGAGCTGAACAGGAGATTTAAGGAAGTTTTTACAGTAGAGACAGGAAGGGCTGTGGGAAGACAGCACAGAAGGGAACATCAAGAGGGAATATACCAACAAGTGTTGGATGACATACGAACAACTGAGGAGGAGGTGAAGAAGCTCTTAAGTGACCTTGACACCTCAAAGGCGATGGGACCGGACAACATCTCCCCATGGGTCATTAGAGAAGGAGCAGAGATGCTGTGCGTGCCTCTAACCACAATCTTCAACACATCCCTTGAAACTGGGCAACTACCTGAGAAATGGAAGACAGCTAATGTAGTCCCCATATTTAAGAAAGGAAACAGAAACGAGGCACTAAACTACAGACCTGTGTCTCTGATATGTATTGTGTGCAAAGTCATGGAGAAGATTATCAGGAGGAGAGTGGTCGAACACCTGGAAAGGAACAAGATTATAAATGAAAACCAGCATGGGTTCATGGAAGGCAAATCTTGTATCACAAACCTCCTGGAGTTTTATGACAAGGTAACAGAAGTAAGACACTAGAGAGAGGGTTGGGTAGATTGCGTTTTCCTAGACTGCAGGAAGGCCTTTGACACAGTTCCCCACAAGAGATTAGTGCAGAAGCTGGAGGATCAGGCGCATGTAAAAGGGAGGGTACTGCAATGGATAAGGGAATACCTGACAGGGAGGCAGCAACGAGTCATGGTACGTGAAGAGGTATCACAGTGGGCGCCTGTTACGAGCGGGGTCCCACAGGGGTCAGTTCTAGGACCAGTGCTATTTTTGATATATGTTGTTACGACTTAATCTTCACCGTAACAATAGGGGCACAAATAACTCCATTTTTTTTTGTTAGCTTTATTTTATTACCAATCATTTAGCTTCATTGGTATTTGGTTAGTGAATTAAAATAACCACAAGTAATTATAAATGAAACACTATACAGCAAGAAAGCCAATCTTAAGTTCAAATTCTCATTAACAGAGTATGATAAAATAATTTCAATTAATAATCTACTCTTTTAGAAAGGTCTAGGGTAACGAAATAGTTATCTTTTATAAGTGACATGAATTACCAGACTAATGGCAAAGGCAAGACTTTGTATAAAGTTTTAGTTTAAGCTAGGAGCTTTGGGTTGAAGACCCGTACCGAGTCAGAGCTAGGAGCTGACTGACTCACTCAACTACTTCATAGTCAGACTTCAGCTCTGCCAGAAGGCGACGCGTGGCGTCAATTCTAGAACCACCAATTGGTCACTACAGTAGTGGTTACACATTCGTAATACCTAACCTAATAATAATATAATATAATATTATAGTTATAATAATCATGGGGAAAGATATAATATACAATATAATACAATGAGAGTACTTTTGATTCATACTGTACCCGATAATAATATATAGTCGAACCTGCTTTATCTAGCTAGTAATAAAGTGGTTCGCGATATATTATTACAGAACTTATTTTAACCAGGCCTTTTATTTTTGTATATAATGGAGTGAAGTAGGGGCGCGTAACACCTCCCCCCTCGTGACTGACGGTCGCCATTGACTTGTACTCTCTGTGGTGGGTAGCATCTGTCATAGTAGCAGAGGTTGTAACATAGACAGCAGTCCTACATCATCTCCAGCTTTCTCCACAACATAGATGGTCATAAAAGTACCGACTCATACTGTTAAAAATAAATGTATATTAATAAAATTTCAAGGCCTAGAGAGGGCATCAGCAATGAGATTATGTTTTCCTTTTATATGGGAAATGGTAATAGAGAAGGGTTGAATTCTCAAAGCCCAACGAAGTATTCTGGCATTCTTCGATTTCATAGAATTTATGAAGGTCAAAGGATTATGATCGGAGTACACCGATATCTGATGGGTAGAAGATCCTAAATATACATCAAAATTCTCTAGGCATACAACGAGAGCTAAGGCTTCTTTTTCTATAGTCGAATAATTAATTTGGTGTTTCTTTAACTTAGAAGAAAAATAAGAAACAGGTTGTAATAGGTCAGAATTTGGAGCCTTCTGTAACAATGCGGCTCCCAAAGCATACGCACTGGCATCTATTTGTAAGTGGAATGGTTTATTAAAATCAGGACTTAGCAATACTGGGGAAGAGGATAGTAATCTTTTTAAACGATTAAAAGCAATTTCACAGTCCTGAGTCCATGAAAACTTTGTTTTTGGACTTGTTAATTCAGTTAGGGGAAAAGCTACCTGTGCAAAATTCGGACAGAACCTACGGTAGTAACCGGCAACTCCTAAAAATCTTGATACGCTTTTCCTATCCTTAGGGGTAGGAAATTCTAAGAGGGCCTTTACTTTGGCGTTCAAAGGAGCGACTTCACCTTGTCCAATCCGAAATCCTAAGTATTTAATTTTCGTCTGGCCAAACTCACACTTGGACAAATTCACTGTAAAATTATGTTTACTTAAGGCGTCAAACAAGGCTTTAAGCTGTCTAAGGTGTTGGGGCCAACTGTCGCTGTATACGACTAAGTCGTCTAAGTAAGCTTCTACTCCGTCCAATCCGCCCGTAAGTATGTTCATAATACGCTGGAACGTAGAGGCCGCGTTACAGAAGCCGAAGGGCATAACGCAATACTTGTATAGGCCACCAGGTATCGTAAAAGCCGATATCTCTTGAGCTCTTGGTGACAACGGGACTTGGTAATACCCTCTTAACAAGTCCAATTTACTGATATACTTAGCTCTCGAGACCTTGTCTATTAAGTCGTCAATTCTGGGTATTGGAAACCCATCAGGTACTGTTACAGCATTGACTTTTCTAAAATCCGTGCACATACGGGAAGTCCCATCTGGTTTGGGGACTAGAATGCACGGGGATGCCCAAGGACTGTTACTTGGTTTTATCAACCCGTGTGAGAGTAAGAAGTTCACCTCTGCCTCTAGCTCACCTTGTTTCTTGGGACTCACTCTGTAGGGAGATTGCTTGATTGGAGTAGGTTCTCTGAGAGTAACATCGTGCACACCCAACGTACACGGTTTTGGGACGTCATTGAATAGGTGGAGATTTGCCTTAATCAGGGATTTTATTTCGTGTCCTTTGTCCACTTCCAGATTTATCAGTAGAGAATTTAAATTCTTTAAGGCTGTCGAATTGTTCAGAAGAACTGGTATTCCTATCATTTCATCCGAACTTATTGGAACCCGTTCTTGGTTCAGAGGTGTTATAGTAGAAACTGGTGAAACGATTCCTGAATAGGGTTTAAGTTGGTTAATGTGATACGTCCGTTGTGAGTTCCTCTTCTTCGGCGTCCTTACCAAGTAGTTCACGTCACTTAGGCGCTTCACGATTTCTAAAGGACCTTCAAATTTGGGCTGTAGAGCATGTCCCTGATGAAATCGTTGAACCAGAACTTGATCTTTTGGTTCAAATGAACGAAGTTTAGTTCGACGATCGTATTCCTCCTTCATCTTACTCTGTGCTTGTCGTAAGTTTTCGGCGGCCAATTCTCTAGCTAGGCTCAGGCGTTCTTTCATTAAGGTAGGAGAGCTCCTAAAAGTCGGCGTTTCTTCCCCGGTCCAAGCTTCTTTGAGAACCTGTACTGGTCCTCTAATTTGATGCCCATATATTAGCTCAAATGGCGAAAACTTCAAGTTGTCTTGTTCGCTTTCTCTTAGGGCAAACAAGAGTAGTGGAATACCTTCATCCCAATCTTTGGAATACTGTAAACAATAGGACCTCATCATAATCTTCAAAGTTTGATGGAACCTTTCCACCACGCCTTGTGATTGGGGTCGATAGGCCGTCGCGTAAACCGTCTTGACCCCTAACTGAGCCAAGGCTTCACGGAAAAATTTTGAAGTAAAATTCGACCCTTGATCCGATTGAACTTCTCTTGGAAATCCAAAGTGAGAGAAGAACTTAATCAGTGCTCTCACTATTAGGCGAGCATTAATCCTCCTGAGAGGAACTGCTTCCGGGTACCTGGTGACGGTGTCCATGATGGTGAACAGGAACTGGTTGCCCTGCCGAGTCTTGGGTAGCGGGCCGACACAGTCGATCACCAGACGTGAAAAGGGTTCGCCTGTTACTTGTATAGGGTTCAACGGCGCAGGTGGTGGATTATGTGCAGGTTTGCCTACTAGTTGACACACAGAACAGCTTTTTACATACTGTTCCACTTCTTCCTTCATTTTTGGCCATGTGAAGTGCTTAGCAATTTTTCTAAAAGTCTTCTTTTGTCCCAGATGTCCACCTTGAGGACTGTCATGAGCAAACTTACATGCTAAATTTCTAAACGGGGTAGGCAAGACCAGTAGATGATCACTTTTAAGAGATCCTAGTTTCTTTTTCAGTAAGTCCTTCTCCCAATAGTAAGAGCTGTCACTTTTAAGGGCTTCTTCTCCCAACACAGCAAGCTTCCTGAGGTCACTTAAGGAGGGGTCTATTTGGAGTTCTCTTACTAGATCCTCCTTCGAGAATAAATCTATTTCGGAAACCACCGACTTAGGAACTGGTATCGGTTCTGGGTGGATTGTTGGCTCTACACTCGAGCTTTCGTTGAATATGTCTCTTACTCCTACGTCGACGTCGTCCATGACTTCCTCCGATACCAACTGAGAACGCGACTGTTTGGTCATCGCCCGGGTTACTACGCTCAGAGGAAAGAGGGTAGGTTCCGTTCGTCGGGCTTCGATGACGTAATTTTCCTCGGTTGGATTTTCCATAACTATGGGCTCTTTCCATATTCCTTCTTCCGCTAAGTCGTTCCCAATCAATAGGTCTACGTCTTTTATGGGGAAGTTAGTTGGAGACACTCCGATTGACGTCCAGCCTGTAAAAATAGGAGTTTCAACATATAACTTGTACAGGGGTACTCGCGTAGTGGAGCCACCATAAGCTTCCAACAGAGCGTCGAAACCCGTATATGATCTGGCGGGGAATGATAACAGTCCTTCTCTTAATAATGTTAAGTAGGACCCCGTATCCCTAAAAGAATTTACTTGCAACAACTGGCTATCGGTAATTCCTACTTTGCTTTTGGAAAAGTAAGGACTCATAGCTCTTGACATGTTCGACGATGATACCCATATTCTGCTTAGTCAACTAGGAGGATCTGTTCCTTTTCCTTGGGACAGAGCGTCTACTCTTGGCTCGGACTTCCTTGGATGAGTCGTAGAGGATATGATTTGTGTGGGCAATCTATAGGATGGACTCCTTCCCTGGTCCCTATCACGCTTAAAGCATTGTGATTTAAAATGTCCCAGCTTCGAACAGTACGAACATTTAATTTTTTCCCATGACCTATCTGGTCTATAGGATGGACTCGATTGAATTTGGTGTTTTACTTCGGGTTTACTTGTTACACGGGAGTGAACGGGTTGGGTAGGTCGCTTACCGAAAGACTTCGCAGGTTCGGGTCTCGTTGCTGGTTTGATAACCTGGCTGCTTTCAGATTGTACCAACCTCTGGGAAATCTCGAAGTTGTCTGCCAGCGCGGCAGTCTCTAACAACGTCGTTTGCGGATGGCCAACAAGATACTGGCGAACTCCCTCTGGAAAATTTGCATACAAATCTTCTAGTAACATTAATTGTGATAGATCTTTTAAAGTCGTGACCCGAGAAGCTCGACACCAACGTTCAAACGCCACTGCTTTCCCTCGGGCAAAATCTAAATAAGTTTGTCCTGTTTGCCGTTTCATGGAACGAAAAGCTATTTGGTAACTAATAGGGAGCATGTCATATGCTTCTAAAATAGTTCTCTTTACTACGTCGTACTGGACATAAAACTCATATGGTAAGGAGGCGACACAAGACTGCGCCTTTCCATATAGAGATGTGTGCAGCAATGTGGCCCATTTGTCTTTGGGCCAGCCCATTGAACGTGCCTGATTCTCAAAAATTTCAAAGAATTCATCTAAGTCTGTTTCGTTAAACTTAGGTACCATTAGAGCTGCTTTATGCAAGTCAAACCCGGTTACCGTGCTCTTCACGTCTCTTTCTTCCGGAACTCCCTTCTGCTTTGTTTCAAAACGAAACCTTTCACGCCTAAATTCTTCCTCGTTTAGACGTCTTCTAGCTTCGATTTGAGAGTTTTGTAATAGTAATATGCGTTCTATTCTCTCTAGTTGTTCGGACGTGAAATTCCCAAGAGGTAATGACACCGAAGGGAATTCGGGCGTCTTCTCCGGAAGTATTTTGGGACGAGCACCAGTCCTAAAATTATCCCCGTCATTTGACTGAGGGTTCGTTCCAACCACCGATACATACTCCGGGGAAATGAACGGGGGAGAGCTTTGAGACTGGACTGAGTAGTAAGGCCTTGTAAACCCTGGTTCAACTTCATTATTTAAGGCAGTTCCCGTCCGTGGGATTTCTACTTCCTCAAACTGAGAAATAAAACTATCTTCCGAATCTAGTTCTGGCATTGCTTGGGTTTTCGGAAATAATCTATCCTTAATTAGGGACCTAAGAGTCTCTGCGCTATGGTATCTATTATAAGGTATATCTAACTGTCTAGCTATTTGCCAACACGTCTGTAATTTTAAAGTGTCAAGAGTAGCCTCTGTTAATTCATCTAATAATGACTTAATTTCTGGATCCATTTTCTTAATTCTCGCAAGGGAGCTTAATTTTAATGCAAAACAAATATGTACTTCAGGGTAAGTAGCTCCCGGACAGACAACCCATTTGTTACGACTTAATCTTCACCGTAACAATAGGGGCACAAATAACTCCATTTTTTTTTGTTAGCTTTATTTTATTACCAATCATTTAGCTTCATTGGTATTTGGTTAGTGAATTAAAATAACCACAAGTAATTATAAATGAAACACTATACAGCAAGAAAGCCAATCTTAAGTTCAAATTCTCATTAACAGAGTATGATAAAATAATTTCAATTAATAATCTACTCTTTTAGAAAGGTCTAGGGTAACGAAATAGTTATCTTTTATAAGTGACATGAATTACCAGACTAATGGCAAAGGCAAGACTTTGTATAAAGTTTTAGTTTAAGCTAGGAGCTTTGGGTTGAAGACCCGTACCGAGTCAGAGCTAGGAGCTGACTGACTCACTCAACTACTTCATAGTCAGACTTCAGCTCTGCCAGAAGGCGACGCGTGGCGTCAATTCTAGAACCACCAATTGGTCACTACAGTAGTGGTTACACATTCGTAATACCTAACCTAATAATAATATAATATAATATTATAGTTATAATAATCATGGGGAAAGATATAATATACAATATAATACAATGAGAGTACTTTTGATGATTCATACTGTACCCGATAATAATATATAGTCGAACCTGCTTTATCTAGCTAGTAATAAAGTGGTTCGCGATATATTATTACAGAACTTATTTTAACCAGGCCTTTTATTTTTGTATATAATGGAGTGAAGTAGGGGCGCGTAACATATGTGAACGACATGATGGAAGGAATAGACTCTGAAGTGTCCCTGTTCGCAGATGACGTGAAGTTGATGAGAAGAATTAAATCGGACGAGGATGAGGCAGGACTGCAAAGAGACCTGGAGAGACTGGACATTTGGTCCAGTAACTGGCTTCTCGTATTCAATCCAGCCAAATGCAAAGTCATGAAGATTGGGAAGGGGCAAAGAAGACCGCAGACAGAGTATAGGCTAGGTGGACAAAGACTACAGACCTCACTCAGGGAGAAAGACCTTGGGGTGACCATAACACCGAGCACATCACCGGAGGCACACATCAACCAAATAACAGCTGCTGCATACGGGCGCCTGGCAAACCTGAGAATAGCGTTCCGATACCTTAATAAGGAATCGTTCAAGACACTGTACACTGTGTATGTTAGGCCCATACTGGAGTATGCAGCACCGGTCTGGAACCCTCACCTGGTCAAGCACGTCAAGAAGTTAGAGAAAGTACAAAGGTTTGCAACAAGGCTAGTCCTAGAGGTCAAGGGAATGTCGTACGAGGAAAGGTTAAGGGAAATCGGACTGACGACACTGGAGGACAAAAGGGTCAGGGGAGACATGATAACGACATACAAGATACTGCGGGGAATAGACAAGGTGGATAGAGATAGGATGTTCCAGAGAGGGGACACAGGGATAAGGGGTCACAACTGGAAGCTGAAGACTCAGACGAGTCACAGGGACGTTAGGAAGTATTTCTTCAGTCATAGAGTTGTCAGCAAGTGGAATAGCCTAGCAAGTGAAGTAGTGGAGGCAGGAACCATACAGTTTTAAGAAGAGGTATGACAAAGCTCAGGAAGCAGAGAGAGAGAGGACCCAGTAGCGATCAGTGAAGAGGCGGGGCCAGGAGCTGAGTCTCGACCCCTGCAACCACAATTACGTGAGTACAATTAGGTGAGTACACACACACACACACACACACACACACACACACACACACACACACACACACACAAACACTTTGATACCTCAAAGGCAATGGGACCACACAACATCTCCCCGTGGGTCCTTAGAGAGGGAGCAGAAATGCTGTGTGTGCCACTAACTACAATCTTCAACACATCCCTTGAAACTGGGCAACTACCTGAAGTATGGAAGACAGCAAATGTAGTACCCATATTTAAAAAAGGAAACAGAAAAGAGGCACTAAACAATAGACCAGTGTCACAGTATGCAAAGTACACAGTATGCAAAATATGCAAAGTAATGGAGACGATTATCAGGAGGAGAGTGTTGGAGCACGTGGAACAGAACTAGAGTATAAAAGCCAACCAGCACGGATTTATGGAAGGCAAATCCTGTGTCAGAAACCTTCTGGAGTTTTATGATAAAGTAACAGAAGTAAGACACGAGAGAGAGAGAGGTGAGTTGATTGCATCTTCTTGGACTGCATGAAGGCCTTCGACACAGTTCCTCAAAGGAGATTGGTGCAGAAGCTTGAGGATCAGGCACTGCAATGGATCAGAGAATTCCTAACAGGGAGGCAACAACGAATCATGGTAAGTGATGAGGTATCACAGTGGGCCCCTGTGACGAGCGGGGTCCCACAGGGGTCGGTCCTAGGACCAGTACTATTTCTGATATATGTGAATGACATGATGGAAGGGTGTGACTCAGAAGTGTCCCTGTTCGCAGATGATGTGAAGTTAATGAGAAGAATTAAATCAGATGAGGATCAAGCAGGACTTCAAAGAGACCTGGACAGGCTGGACACCTTGTAGAGCAACAGGCTTCTCGAACTGAACCCCGCCAAATGCAAAGTCATGAAGATCAGGGAAGGGCAAAGAAGACCGCAGACGGAGTATAGGCTAGTTGGCCGAAGACTGCAAACTTTGCTCAAGGAGAAAGATCTTAGGGTGAGTATAACACCGAGCACGTCTCCGGAGGCACACATCAACCAGATAACTACTGCAGCATATGGGCGCCTGGCAAACCTGAGAATAGCGTTCCGATGCCTTAGTAAGGAATCGTTCAAGACACTGTACACGGTATGCGTCAGGCCCATACTGGAGAATGAAGCACCAGTCAGAAACCCACACTTGATCAAGCACGTCAAAAAATTAGAGAAAGTGCAAAGGTTTGCGACAAGGTTGGTTCCAGAGCTAAGGGAAATGTCCTACGAAGAAAGGTTAAGGGAAATCAGCCTGAAGACACTGGAGGACAGGAGGGTTAGGGAAGACATGATAACGACATACAAAATACTGCATGGAATAGTCAAGGTGGACAGAGACAAGATGTTCCAGAGAGGGGACACAGAAACAAGGCGTCACACTTGGAAGCTGAAGACTCAAATGAGTCAAAGGGATGTTAGGAAATATTTCATCAGTCATAGAGTAGTCAGGAAGTGGAATAACCTAGCAAGTGAGGTAGTGGAGGCAGGAACCATACATTGCTTTAAATTGAGGTATGATGAAGCTCATGGAACAGGGAGAGAGAGTACCTAGTAGCGTTCAGTGAAGAGGCTGGGCCAGGAGCTGAATCTTGGCCCCTTTAACCACAATTAGGTGAGTACAATTAGGTGAGCACACACACGTACACACATGTACACAGATCTTCACCTCCACAATTTTATAGCACTGTAACGTTGTTGGCAGAATTAGAGAGAGAGAGAGAGAGAGAGAGAGAGAGAGAGAGAGAGAGAGAGAGAGAGAGAGAGAGAGAGAGAGAGAGAGAGAGAGAGAGAGCAGAGAGGAAGGGATACGAGAAAGCAAAGAAATAAATAGAGAGCTAACTACGAGGCAAAGTGAGTTGTAGTAATATTAGTAGCAATATTAGTAGTAGTAGTACAAGTAGTAGTACTAGTAGTAATAGTGGTGCTAATAGTTGTAGTAGTAGTAGTAGCTGTAGCAGTAGTAGTAGCAACAGCAGCAACAGTAGTAGTAGTAGTTGCAGTAGTATTAACAATAGCAGTAGCGGTAGTAGCACTAGCAGTAGTACTAGAAGTAGTAGTATAGTATTAGTAGTAGTAACAACAGTAGTAGTATATGTAGTAGTAGTATCAGTAGTAGTAATAGTAGCAGTGGTAGCAATTGTACTAGTTGCAGTAACAGCAGCAATATTAGTAGTATTAGAAATAGTAGTAGTAGTAGTAGTAGTAGTAGTAGTAGTAGCAGTAGTAGTATAGTAGTAGTAGTAGTACTAGTAGTAGTAGTAGTAGTAGTAATAGTAGAAGTAGTAGTAGTAATAGTAGTAGTAGTAGTAGTAGTAGTAGTAATAGTAGTAGTAGTAGTAATAGTAGTAGTAGTAGTAGTAATAGTAGTAGTAGTAGTAGTAATAGTAGTAGTAGTAGTAATAGTAGTAGTAGTTGTCGCAGTATTCCCAGCTGAAGTAATACTCTCACAGAATTATAAATTAAGCGTCAGTCAGGTCAAAATCAGTCAAATTTATTAATCATATTTAATTTTAAATAATTAAAATAAAATTTCTTGGAGAAATAACAACGTAGAAACGTAACGAAAAACACACCTACTGTTGTCTCAGGGTTTTAACAGGATTTCTGTTGTACAGCATTAACAGTAATGTTGTTGTACACTTCGGTAAATGGTTGTTAAATCTCTCAGCTACACGACTTTCATTAACTCTGCACATAATTTGTTAACCAAAGATCGAAAATACTTTAATGTTAAATAAGATCGAATTTGGAATAGAGTTAATCCTAAGAGAATGTTAACTGAGGCACATATCCTTGCAAGTGTACGTGAAGTAATGGTCTTAGTGTACATACATTAAGTGTACATGCAATGATTCTCTTGGTATACACATATCAAGTGTACATGCAGTGACACTTTCAGTGTACACACATCTAGTGTACATGCAGTGATGCTCTCACTGTACACACAACAAATGCACAGTCAGTGATGCTCTCACTGTACACACATCAAGTGTACATGCAGTGATGCTCTCAGTGTACACACATCAAGTGTACATGCAGCGATGCTCTCAGTGTACACACAAGTGTACATGCAGAGATGCTATGTGTGCACACATCAAATGTACAATCAGTAATGCTCTCAGTGTGCACACAAGTGTACATGCAGTGATGTTCTCACAGCACAAACATCAAGTGTACATGCAGTGATGCTCTCACTGTACACACATCAAGTGTACATGCAGTGATGCTCTCATTGTACACACACATCAAGTGTACATGCAGTGATGCTCTCACTGTACACACATCAAGTGTACATGCAATGATGCTCTCACTGTACACACATCAAGTGTACATGCAGTGATGCTCTCACTGTACACACATCAAGTGAACATGCAGTGATGCTCTCACTGTACACACATCAAGTGTACATGCAGTGATGCTCTCATTGTACACACACATCAAGTGTACATGCAGTGATGCTCTCAGTGTACACACATCAAGTGTACATGCAGTGATGCTGTCAGTGTACACACATCAAGCGTGCATGCAGTGATGCTCTCAGTGTACACACATCAAGTGTACATGCAGTGATGCTGTCAGTGTACACACATCAAGTGTACATGCAGTGATGCTCTGCGTGTACACACATAAAGTGTACATGCAGTGATGCTCTCAGTGTACACACATAAAGTGTACATGTAGTGATGCTCTCATTGTACACACACATCAAGTGTACATTCAGTGATGCTCTCACTGTACACACACATCAAGTGTACATTCAGTGATGCTCTCACTGTACAAACATCAAGTGTACATTCAGTGATGCTCTCACTGTACACACATCAAGTGTACATTCAGTGATGCTCTCACTGTACACACATCAAGCGTGCATGCAGTGATGCTCTCAGTGTACACACATCAAGTGTACATGCAGTGATGCTCTCACTGTACACACATCAAGTGTACATGCAGTGATGCTCTCACTGTACACACATCAAGTGTACATTCAGTGATGCTCTCACTGTACACACATCAAGTGTACATGCAGTGATGCTCTCACTGTACACACACATCAAGTGTACATGCAGTGATGCTCTCACTGTACACACATCAATTGTACATGCAGTGATGCTCTCACTGTACACACATCAAGTGTACATGCAGTGATGCTCTCACTGTACACACATCAAGTGTACATACAGTGATGCTCTTAGTGCACACACATCAAGTGTGCATGCAGTGATGCTCTCACTGTACAGACACATCAAGTGTACATGCAGTGATGCTCTCAGTGTACACACAAAGGGTACATGAAGTGATGCTCTCCGTGTACACACATCAAGTGTACACGCAGTGATGCTCTCCGTGTACACACATCAAATGTGCATGCAGTGATGCTCTCACTGTACACACAGCAAGTGTACATGCAGTGATGCTCTCACTGTACAAATCAAGTGTACATGCAGTGATGCTCTCACTGTACACACATCAATTGTACATGCAGTGATGCTCTCACTGTACACACACATCAAGTGTACATGCAGTGATGCTCTCACTGCATACACACATCAAGTGTACATGCAGTGATGCTCTCACTGTACACACACATCAAGTGTACATGCAGTGATGCTCTCACTCTACACACACATCAAGTGTACATGCAGTGATGCTCTCACTGTACACACATCAAGTGTACATGCATTGATGCTCTCACTGTACACACACATCAAGTGAACATGCAGTGATGCTCTCACTGTACACACATCAAGTGTACATGCAGTGAGGCTCTCACTGTACACACACATCAAGTGTACATTCAGTGGTGCTCTCACTGTACACATATCAAGTGTACATGCAGTGATGCTCTCACTGTACACACATCAAGTGTGAACATTAAAATGGTATAAAATACCGACAGATTGTTAGGTAAGACACATATGCAACAGTTAGGTATCTTTAAAGATACCTAACTGTTGCATATGTGTCTTACCTAACACATCAAGTGTACATGCAGTGAGGCTCTCACTGTACACACACATCAAGTGTACATGCAGTGAGGCTCTCACTGTACACACATCAAGTGTACATGCAATGATGCTCTCACTGTACACGCATCAAGTGTACAGGCAGTGATGCTCTTACTGTACACACATCAAGTGTACATGCAGTGATGCTCTCCGTGTACACACATCAAGTGTACATGCAGTGATGCTCTCAGTGTACACACATCAAGTGTACATGCAGTGATGCTCTCAGTGTACACATCAAGTGTACATACAGTGATGCTCTCACTGTACACACATCAAATGTGCATGCAGTGATGCTCTCACTGTACAAACAGCAAGTGTACATGCAGTGATGCTCTCACTGTACACACACATCAAGTGTACATGCAGTGATGTTCTCAGTGTACACATCGAGTGTACATACAGTGATGCTCTCACTGTACACACATCAAATGTGCATGCAGTGATGCTCTCACTGTACACACATCAAGTGTACATGCAGTGTTGCTCTCCGTGTACACACATCAAGTGTACATGCAGTGATGCTCTCAGTGTACACACATCAAATGTGCATGCAGTGATGCTCTCACTGTACACACAGCAAGTGTACATGCAGTGATGCTCTCACTGTACACACATCAAATGTGCATGCAGTGATGCTCTCAGTGTACACATTAAGTGTACATACAGTGATGCTCTCACTGTACACACATCAAATGTGCATGCAGTGATGCTCTCACTGTACACACAGCAAGTGTACATGCAGTGATGCTCTCACTGTACACACATCAAATGTGCATGCAGTGATGCTCTCACTGTACACACAGCAAGTGTACATGCAGTGATGCTCTCCGTGTACACACATCAAGTGTACATGCAGTGATGCTCTCACTGTACACACAGCAAGTGTACATTCAGTGATGCTCTCACTGTACACACATATCAAGTGTACTTTCAGTGGTGCTCTCACTGTACACATATCAAGTGTACATTCAGTGATGCTCTCACTGTACACACACATCAAGTGTACATTCAGTGATGCTCTCACTGTACACACATCAAGTGTACATGCAGTGATGCTCTCACTGTACACACATCAAGTGTTCATTCAGTGATGCTCTCACTGTACACACATCAAGTGTACATGCAGTGATGCTCTCACTGTACACACACATCAAGTGTACATGCAGTGATGCTCTCACTGTACACACATCAATTGTACATGCAGTGATGCTCTCACTGTACACACATCAAGTGTACATGCAGTGATGCTCTCACTGTACACACATCAAGTGTACATGCAGTGATGCTCTTAGTGCACACACATCAAGTGTGCATGCAGTGATGCTCTCACTGTACAGACACATCAAGTGTACATGCAGTGATGCTCTCAGTGTACACACAAAGTGTACATGAAGTGATGCTCTCCGTGTACACACATCAAGTGTACATGCAGTGATGCTCTCCGTGTACACACATCAAATGTGCATGCAGTGATGCTCTCACTGTACACACAGCAAGTGTACATGCAGTGATGCTCTCACTGTACAAATCAAGTGTACATGCAGTGATGCTCTCACTGTACACACATCAATTGTACATGTAGGGATGCTCTCACTGTACACACACATCAAGTGTACATGCAGTGATGCTCTCACTGCATACACACATCAAGTGTACATGCAGTGATGCTCTCACTGTACACACACATCAAGTGTACATGCAGTGATGCTCTCACTGTACACACACATCAAGTGTACATGCAGTGATGCTCTCACTGTACACACATCAAGTGTACATGCATTGATGCTCTCACTGTACACACACATCAAGTGTACATGCAGTGATGCTCTCACTGTACACACATCAAGTGTACATGCAGTGAGGCTCTCACTGTACACACACATCAAGTGTACATTCAGTGGTGCTCTCACTGTACACATATCAAGTGTACATGCAGTGATGCTCTCACTGTACACACATCAAGTGTGAACATTAAAATGGTATAAAATACCGACAGATTGTTAGGTAAGACACATATGCAACAGTTAGGTATCTTTAAAGATACCTAACTGTTGCATATGTGTCTTACCTAACACATCAAGTGTACATGCAGTGAGGCTCTCACTGTACACACATCAAGTGTACATGCAATGATGCTCTCACTGTACACGCATCAAGTGTACATGCAGTGATGCTCTTACTGTACACACATCAAGTGTACATGCAGTGATGCTCTCCGTGTACACACATCAAGTGTACATGCAGTGATGCTCTCAGTGTACACACATCAAGTGTACATGCAGTGATGCTCTCAGTGTACACACACATCAAGTGTACATGCAGTGATGCTCTCAGTGTACACATCAAGTGTACATACAGTGATGCTCTCACTGTACACACATCAAATGTGCATGCAGTGATGCTCTCACTGTACACACATCAAGTGTACATGCAGTGTTGCTCTCCGTGTACACACATCAAGTGTACATGCAGTGATGCTCTCAGTGTACACACATCAAATGTGCATGCAGTGATGCTCTCACTGTACACACAGCAAGTGTACATGCAGTGATGCTCTCACTGTACACACATCAAATGTGCATGCAGTGATGCTCTCAGTGTACACATCAAGTGTACATACAGTGATGCTCTCACTGTACACACATCAAATGTGCATGCAGTGATGCTCTCACTGTACACACAGCAAGTGTACATGCAGTGATGCTCTCACTGTACACACATCAAATGTGCATGCAGTGATGCTCTCACTGTACACACAGCAAGTGTACATGCAGTGATGCTCTCCGTGTACACACATCAAGTGTACATGCAGTGATGCTCTCACTGTACACACAACAAGTGTACATTCAGTGATGCTCTCACTGTACACACACATCAAGTGTACTTTCAGTGGTGCTCTCACTGTACACATATCAAGTGTACATTCAGTGATGCTCTCACTGTACACACACATCAAGTGTACATTCAGTGATGCTCTCACTGTACACACATCAAGTGTACATTCAGTGATGCTCTCACTGTACACACATCAAGTGTACATGCAGTGATGCTCTCACTGTACACACATCAAGTGTACATGCAGTGATGCTCTCACTGTACACACATCAAGTGTACATGCAGTGATGCTCTCACTGTACACACATCAAGTGTACATGCAGTGATGCTCTCACTGTACACACATCAAGTGTACATTCAGTGATGCTCTCACTGTACACACATCAAGTGTACATGCAGTGATGCTCTCACTGTACACACACATCAAGTGTACATGCAGTGATGCTCTCACTGTACACTCATCAAGTGTACATGCAGTGATGCTCTCACTGTACACACATCAAGTGTACATGCAGTGATGCTCTCACTGTACACACACATCAAGTGTACATGCAGTGATGCTCTCACTGTACACACATCAAGTGTGCATGCAGTGATGCTCTCACTGTACACACATCAAGTGTACATGCAGTGATGCTGTCACTGTACACACATCAAGTGTACATGCAGTGATGCTCTCACTGTACACACATCAAGTGTACATGCAGTGATGCTCTCAATGTACACACACATCAAGTGTACATGCAGTGATGCTCTCACTGTACACACACATCAAGTGTACATGCAGTGATGCTCTCACTGTATACACACATCAAGTGTACATGCAGTGATGCTCTCACTGTATACACACATCAAGTGTACATGCAGTGATGCTCTCACTGTACACACACATCAAGTGTACATGCAGTGATGCTCTCACTGTATACACACATCAAGTGTACATGCAGTGATGCTCTCACTGTATACACACATCAAGTGTACATGCAGTGATGCTCTCACTGTATACACACATCAAGTGTACATGCAGTGATGCTCTCACTGTACACACACATCAAGTGTACATGCAGTGATGCTCTCACTGTACACACACATCAAGTGTACATGCAGTGATGCTCTCACTGTACACACACATCAAGTGTACATGCAGTGATGCTCTCACTGTACACACATCAAGTGTACATGCAGTGATGCTCTCACTGTACACACATCAAGTGTACATGCAGTGATGTTCTCACTGTACACACATCAAGTGTACATGCAGTGATGCTCTCCGTGTACACACATCAAGTGTACATGCAGTGATGCTCTCACTGTACACACATCAAGTGTACATGCAGTGATGCTCTCACTGTACACACATCAAGTGTACATGCAGTGATGCTCTCACTGTACACACATAAAGTGTACATGCAGTGATGCTCTCACTGTACACACATCAAGTGTACATTCAGTGAAGCTCTCACTGTACACACATCAAGTGTACATGCAGTGAAGCTCTAACTGTACACACATCAAGTGTACATTCTGTGATGCTCGCACTACACACATCAAGTGTGATATATTCATCAGGAAATATATAAAGTTCTCTCTACACTATTATATCCCAATTATTTAGAAAACATACAGAGACTGTCTTAATAAAAAGCTGTGGGAAGTATGTGAAAATATCTTATTAGAAAATATCTTATTAGTAGATCATTTAAAAGAGACAATTTGTTAAAATGTTTGAGTAAACACACATGACGTAAATGTTTATTTTCAAGCATTTTAGAACATTTGTAAAAACTCTGTTGAAGCATACTCAAATATTCTTATATTTATTTATGACTTGTGATCAAATAATTCACATCGAGTGATTTCTTCGGTCTTAATGCAGAGGAAACTATTGAAAAAAAAAAACATATATAGTAACATTGTTTGTATGTCAGTGTCACTGACTTGTAGTTTATTGCTGCCTATCTATACCATTTTGTAAATATCGGCAGAACAATTTTGGTTTTCCAAGCCTCTGGCAGCTGCCCTATGTATATATATATATATATATATATATATATATATATATATATATATATATATATATATATACATATATATATATATATATATATATATATATATATATATATATATATATATATATATATATATATATTTGTGTATGCAATAATTTCGCAAAAATCATTCTAAAGCTAAGGAACAAATTACATTTCATAGTGTTTGTTTATTATATAAATTATTGTTTACTAATCTAAAATGTATTTAGTGCGATTAAATTAAATTTCCCTTGTTATAATAAAGTTAGGTAAGTTTTCTAAGGTTCTTTTGATACAAAATTATTAATTTTTACGTTAACATAAATGAAAAATATATATATATCTTTAAACGTATAAATAAAAATTTCACAAAAGACAATTTTAAATGAGTTGTTGCTAAATGACCAATTTTACCTATTCGGCACGATATAGTTAATACTTCTGGCTTCTAATGCTAATTCACCTCCTACTGAATACTTCCTCGTTCGCCTTCTTCACCAAATTATTTCCGTCATAAGTTCTTTAAACTTTAACATCTTAAGGGAAGTGCTGATCCATCTGCCTCTTAACTGGATTATTATTATTATTATAATCAAGGGGAAGCGCTAAACCCGGAGGATTATACAGCACCTGAGGGGGGGGGATGATGTGGAAGGCATTCAGGCTTAATTCGGGGAACTGGAGCACAGATCCAATTCCCTAAATCAAGAGCCCCTCACCAACATCAAGGAACCTTCCTTGAGGGGTCTTAACTGGATATTATCTCAACATGTGTTATGAGAAAAATATAAAGGAATGAAATTGCTCCTCAAAAAATGAGTTTGAAGGGAAAGTATTATGTCTGGTGACGAAAGAAGAATGCTTCTCAGTCTGCGTAATTTCTGCAGCTGGTAAACATGAGGAAGTGTTGGCAGAGAGGAGAATGTTGACTTTGTTGAGTTATGTGAGGGTAACCATCTTCCTGCAAGACTGAACAACTGTCTTCCTGTTCTTGTGTGTCTTCCTGTTAAAGGATCTTAATGATCACCTTCCTGGTGTAGTATCTTAATGATCACCTTCCTGTTGTAGTATCTTAATGTTCACCTTCCTGTTGTAGTATCTTAATGATCACCTTCCTGTTGTAGTATCTTAATGTTCACCTTCCTGTTGTAGTATCTTAATGATCACCTTCCTGTTGTAGTATCTTAATGATCGCCTTCCTGTTGTAGTATCTTAAAGTTCACCTTCCTCTTGTAGTATCTTAATGTTCACCTTCCTGTTGTAGTATCTTAATGATCACCTTCCTGTTGTACTATCTTAACGAACACCTTCCTGTTCTAGTATCTTAATGTTCACCTTCCTGTTGTACTATCTTAACGAACACCTTCCTGTTCTAGTATCTTAATGTTCACCTTCCTGTTGTAGTATCTTAATGTTCACCTTCCTGTTGTAGTATCTTAATGATCACCTTCCTGTTGTAGTATCTTAATGTTCACCTTCTTGTTGTAGTATCTTAATGTCCAACTTCCTGTTGTAGTATCTTAATGAACACCTTCCTGTTGTAGTATCTTAATGTTCACCTTCCTGTTGTAGTATCTTAATGTTCACCTTCCTGTTGTAGTATCTTAATGAACACCTTTCTGTTGTAGTATCTTAAGGAACAAATTCCTGTTGTAGTATCTTAATGTTCACCTTTCTGTTGTAGTATCTTAATGTTCACCTTGCTGTTGTAGTATCTTAATGAACACCTTCCTGTTGTAGTATCTTAATGAACACCTTCCTGTTGTAGTATCTTAATGTTCACCTTTCTGTTGTAGTATCTTAATGATCACCTTCCTGTTGTAGTCTCTTAATGGCCACCTTCCTGTTATAGTATCTTAATGATCACCTTCCTGTTGTAGTCTCTTAATGGCCACCTTCCTGTTATAGTATCTTAATGAACACCTTCCTGTTGTAGTATCTTAATGTTCACCTTTCTGTTGTAGTATCTTAATGATCACCTTCCTGTTGTAGTATCTTAATGATCGCCTTCCTGTTGTAGTATCTTAATTAACACCTTCCTTTTGTAGTATCTTAATGATCACCTTCCTGTTGTAGTATCTTAATGATCACCTTCTTGTTATAGTATCTTAATAAACACCTTCCTGTTATAGTATCTTAATGTTCACCTTCCTGTTGTAGTATCTTAATGATCACCTTCCTGTTGTAGTAACTTAATGATCACCTTCCTGTAGTAGTATCTTAATAAACACCTTCCTTTTGTAGTATCTTAATGATCAGCTTCTCGTTGTAATATCGTAATGATCACCTTCATGTTATAATATCTTAATAAGCACCTTCCTGTTATAGTATCTTAATGATCACCTTCCTGTTGTAATATCTTAATAAGCACCTTCCTGTTGTAGTATCTTAATGATCACCTTCCTGTTGTAATATCTTAATATTCACCTTCCTGTTGTAGTATCTTAACGATCACCTTCCTGTTGTAGTATCTTAATGTTCACCTTCCTGTTGTAGTATCTTAATGATCACCTTCCTGTTGTAGTATCTTAATGAACACCTTCCTGTTGTAGTATCTTAATGATCACCTTCCTATTGTAGTATCTTAATGATCCCCTTCCTCATGTAGTATCTTATTGATCGTCTTCCTGTTGTAGTATCTTAATGATCATCTTCCTGTTGTAGTATCTTAATGATCAGCTTCTTGTTATAATATCTTAATGATCACCTTCCTGATTTAGTATCTTAATATTCACCTTCCTGTTGTAGTATCGTAATGATCACCTTCCTGTTATAATATCTTAATAAGCACCTTCCTGTTGTAATATCTTAATATTCACCTTCCTGTTGTAGTATGTTAACGATCACCTTCCTCTTGTAGTATCTTAATGTTCACCTTCCTGTTGTAGTATCTTAATATTAACCTTCCTGTTGCAGTATCTTAATGATCACCTTCCTGTTGTTGTATCTTAATGAACACCTTCCTGTTGTAGTATCTTAATGATCACCTTCCTGTTGTTGTATCTTATTGATCACCTTCCTGTTGTAGTATCTTAATGATCACCTTCCTGTTATAATATCTTAATAAACACCTTCCTTTTGTAGTATCTTAATGATCACCTTCCTGTTGTAGTATCTTAATGATCACCTTCCTGTTGTAGTATCTTAATGATCACCTTCCTGTTGTAGTATCTTAATGATCACCTTCCTGTTGTAGTATCTTAATGATCACCTTCCTGTTGTAGTATCTTAATGATCACCTTCCTGTTGCAGTATCTTAATGATCACCTTCCTGTTGTAGTATCTTAATGAACACCTTCCTGTTGTAGTATCTTAATGATCACCTTCCTGTTGTAGTATCTTAATGATCACCTTCCTGTTGCAGTATCTTAATGATCACCTTCCTGTTGTAGTATCTTAATGATCACCTTCCTGTTGTAGTATCTTAACGATCACCTTCCTGTTGTAGTATCTTAATGATCACCTTCCTGTTGCAGTATCTTAATGAACACCTTGCTGTTGTAGTATCTTAATGATCACCTTCCTGTTGTAGTATCTTAATGAACACCTTGCTGTTGCAGTATCTTAATGATCACCTTCCTGTTGTAGTATCTTAATGAACACCTTGCTGTTGTAGTATCTTAATGATCACCTTCCTGTTGTAGTATCTTAATGAACACCTTGCTGTTGCAGTATCTTAATGATCACCTTCCTGTTGTAGTATCTTAATGAACACCTTGCTGTTGCAGTATCTTAATGATCACCTTCCTGTTGTAGTATCTTAATGAACACCTTGCTGTTGTAGTATCTTAATGATCACCTTCCTGTTGTAGTACCTTAATGTACCTCTTCATTTTCTTTTGTGTCATGAACTGCTTCTCCCTGACAGTGATGTATGTGTTGGTGTTCCATGCTCGCTTTCCTTGGTCACGATATTGACTACTGTTTCACAACTTAGTATCAGTCTTGGATAGGAAACTTAGGGTGTCGTGGTTATTTGATCCTCTGAAGATATATGCTGCTTATACACCATATGTCTTACCTACTGTATATATGAAGTATTCACTTAATCATTGTAACTAATAAACACAAAATACCGTCTAAGTTTCTTAGCGTGAGGGAGAATACTGGGATTTGTTCTCCAGTAATGAGTAGCATTGTTAATGTATTTACGTCAATATATTTACTTATGTTATAACTCATTATGAAATAACATATTTACATTGTATGTTTCATCTTCTTGAACGAATTTTCACGGTTTATTACGTCGTTATGTTTATTTCTTAGTTAAACATTTTGGAAGTACAGTGGACCCCCGGTTAACGATATTTTTTCAATCCAGAAGTATGTTCAGGTGCCAGTACTGACCGAATTTGTTCCCATAAGGAATATTGTGAAGTAGATTAGTCCATTTCAGACCCCCAAACATACACATACAAACGCACTTACATAAATACACTTACATAATTGGTCGCATTCGGAGGTGATCGTTATGCGGGGGTCCACTGTACTTTCATTACGGCCCTTATACAAGCCTGTCATTATGGTTCAAGTTGTGGATTCCAGTACGATAACATAAATATAAATACGTATTTTATTGAAAGACTGACCATTTGCTAAATAACAGAGAATATAAGGACAGATTTAACATGTGTAACACAGTGAAAGGGTGAGGTATAAGGGTGTACTAAGTCGTCTGTAAATGCTACATTTCAAAGTAACGTCCACCAATATCATATTTGATATGTTGCATCAGCTACACTGCTCAGCCTGAGTCATAACTTGTGCTCCCCCTCGTCGCTGCCCTCGCCTCATTACACCCACATGTAAATCACAGCTTCAACACCAACCATTAAATTCTTTTTGCTTTCCTAACTCCTGTGTCGAAGTGGTCGCCTTTTCTAGCAGAGTTTATGGTGATGTAGGTCCCCAGAATCACCCACAATAACACTCACGGAGAGTTTACAAGCAGAGTTTGTTTATTAGTCCCCAGAGTCACCCCGAACTTAGTGAAGTGTATGTTAACGAAGAGTCCCCAGAGTCACCCCGAACTTTGTGAAGTGTATGTTAACGAGAGTCCCCAGAGTCACCCCGAACTTAGTGAAGTGTATGTTAACGAGAGTCCCCAGAGTCACCCCGAACTTTGTGGAGTGTATGTTAACGAAGAGTCCCCAGAGTCACCCCGAACTTTGTGAAGTGTATGTTAACGAGAGTCCCCAGAGTCACCCCGAACTTAGTGAAGTGTATGTTAACGAGAGTTCCCAGAGTCACCCCGAACTCAGTGAAAGTTACCTAGCAGAACCTGTGGTATTGCTAGCCCCAAGTGTCGGGGATCAGTGAGGTTAGGTAAGGGTCGTCAGGAAACAGGACAAGTGTTTCCTGGCGAGGGTCTTAGACGATGACCCGCCGTTGTAGCTTTTGGTCATCTGACTGAGGCCTTCCGTTGGCTTACCGGTTCATCTCTTCAAGCAATATGGTCATAGTTATAACAATTGGGTAGTATCTAGCAGTGAGAGTTCCCTAGCAGAGCCTGTGGTACTGCTGAGTCCCCAGTGTCACCTAGCAGTGAGATTTCCCTAGCAGAGCCTGTGGTATTGTGAGTCCCCAGTGTCACCTAGCAGTGAGAGTTCCCTAGCAGAGCCTGTGGTACTGTGTGTCCCCAGTGTCGCCTAGCAGTGAGATTTCCCTAGCAGAGCCTGTGGTAATGTGGGTTCCCAGTGTCGCCTAGCTGTGAGATTTCCCTAGCAGAGCCTGTGGTAATGTGAGTCCCCAGTGTCGCCTAGCAGTAAGATTTCCCTAGCATTGGTGTGGTAATATGAGTCCCCAGTGACTCCTAGCAGTGACAGTTCCCTAGCAGAGCCTGTGGTAATGTGAGTCCCCAGTGTCGCTTAGCAGTAAGAGTTCCCTAGTAGAACCTGTGGTAATGTGAGTCCCCAGTGTCGCTTAGCAGTAAGAGTTCCCTAGTAGAACCTGTGGTAATGTGAGTCCCCAGTGTCGCTTAGCAGTAAGAGTTCCCTAGAAGAACCTGTGGTATTGTGAGTCCCCAGTGTCGCCTAGCAGTGATATTTCCCTAGCAAACCCTGATCCACCATGAGGTCTGGTCTCAGACCGGGCCGTGGGGGCGTTGACCTCCGAAACTCTCTCCAGGTACTCCAGGTAGCAGAGCCTGTAGTATTGTGAGTCCCCAGACTGCCAAGTGCTGAGACGATGTAGTGTCACTCTTGGTAAACATTTGCCAGACTCGCTGCTAGCTGGTTGAAGCACACTTCTCTCTCTCTCAGGCTGCTGTCTTTGCCTCTATCACCGTGTGGTACACTTATACTCCATTCTTGTACACATTGTACATCGGTGTACATAATATATATATAATTGATGAAGGAAAATGCAAGTTAAACACTACTGCTGTGTTTATTTTCGCTCCAAACCCATTACAACCAGGTCAACAGGTCAGTCATTACCTGTGTGCGTAATATACATGTGTTTTATTCACCGTCTTGAGGTATCACATATATAAACCATCACTGCAAGATTTGTAGAAATAGTATCTACACTTTCTGCACTGCTAGTATATGTCACTTCTAGAGGTCTCATGTGGAGTCTGTGTATCCACAGGCCCATCAGGAGTCGGGAAGTCTACATAAAAAACGAGTGAGCAGAAATGTGTTGCATACTCTCCCTGCAGCTCTCATCTTACACTTGCACACGCAGTGGCTCGCTGTTAGTACTACATATACAATAAGATTGTTATAAATGGTGAGACGGTGTACAGTGTGAAGAGGTGCACAAGGATGGTATAAATGCAACCGATGTGTACAATGTGAGCATGTGTATAATGTGAGAACATTTGTGTGAGCAAATGTGCGGTGTGAGCACGGGCTGTTGCTGTGTGAGCACGGGCTGTTGATGTGTGAGCACGGGCTGTTGCTGTGTGAGCACGGGCTGTTGCTGTGTGAGCACGGGCTGTTGCTGTGCGAACACGGGCTGTTGCTGTGTGAGCACGGGCTGTTGCGGTGTGAGCACGGGCTGTTGCTGTGTGAGCACGGGCTGTTGCTGTGTGAGCACGGGCTGTTGCTGTGCGAACACGGGCTGTTGCTGTGTGAGCACGGGCTGTTGCGGTGTGAGCACGGGCTGTTGCTGTGTGAGCACGGGCTGTTGTTGTGTGAGCACGGGCTGTTGCTGTGCGAACACGGGCTGTTGCTGTGTGAGCACGGGCTGTTGATGTGTGAGCACGGGCCGTTGCTGTGTGAGCACGGGCTGTTGCTGTGTGAGCACGGGCTGTTGCTGTGTAAGCACGGGCTGTTGCTGTGTGAGCACGGGCTCTTGCTGTGTGAGCACGGGCTGTTGGTGTGTAAGCACGGGCTGTTGCTGTGTTAGCACGGGCTGTCGCTGTGTAAGCACGGGCTGTTGCTGTGTTAGCACGGGCTATTGCTGTGTAAGCACGGGCTATTGCTGTGTGAACACGGGCTCTTGCTGTGTGAACACGGGCTATTGCTGTGTGAGCACGGGCTATTGCTGTGTGAACACGGGCTCTTGCTGTGTGAACACGGGCTGTTGCTGTGTAAGCACGGGCTGTTGCTGTGTAAGCACGAGCTGTTGCTGTGCGAGCACGGACTATTACTGTGAGAGTAATTGCTGTTGCATGTTGATCACATGCTGTTGCAACAATAAACGTAAAGCTTGCAAAACTATGAGCTTCCACGTAACCAAATCTGACTCATAGCGAGCTGAGTTAGCGACATTATTAACAATATATTGACAATTTCATGTACGTGGAAGTGGACGAGGCACTTGTCCTGCTGGATAATTGGAATTTCCGTTGTGTTAAACGCAAATTTCACGTTGAAGTTGAATCTATTTTGAAAACTGGAGTCATCATGAAGGTTTATGGATCAATGTGGGTTATTGGGCTCAATGATTTCAAAATAGCTGCATGAGTTGTGATACTTTTAATAATTTTGTAATGTTTCTCTGTCTCTCTTCATTCAGGGATTATATTCTTTGTTTATGTAGATGAATGGTTCAGAGAACCGACATGTTGATAAATTAGACACATATGCAACTCTTGGGTATCTTTATTGAGGAAACGTTTCGCCACACAGTGGCTTCATCAGTCCATACGTAGGAGAAACTTGAAGAACAGGAGGAGAATGAGGTAATCAGTCCCTCAACCTTGAGTCCATTGATGGATTAAACACATCGACTCAAGGTTGAGGGACTGATTACCTCATTCTTCTCCTGTTCTTCAAGTTTCTCCTACGTATGGACTGATGAAGCCACTGTGTGGCGAAACGTTTCCTCAATAAAGATACCCAAGAGTTGCACATGTGTCTAATTTATCAATCTTTGTTTATATTTGAATTTTGTTAAATTTCATCTTGTTTGAATTTACACATAAAAAAAATATTTAATTTTCTGCTATAATTAATAATTAATTTTAAATGTGCTTCATATTTCATTAAATAATAATTATTTAGATTAGCAGAAGTCTCAGCTTGAATTAATAATTTCTAAAACAGGTTATAACTAACAAATTCTTGGAAAAGTGCTCAACTCATCAGGGGTCAAGAACTGCTGTTTGTTGAATGAGCTGTTGGTTCCTGGAGAACAAAAAAAGTGACGGTAAATAAAGTAATGAATCTGCCAGGGACGAGGGAAGACAGTTTGTCAGGGACGAGGGAAGACAGTTTGTCAGGGACGAGGGAAGACAGTTTGTCAGGGACGAGGGAAGACAGTTTGTCAGGGACGAGGGAAGACAGTTTGTCAGGGACGAGGGAAGACAGTTTGTCAGGGACGAGGGAAGACAGTTTGTCAGGGACGAGGGAAGACAGTTTGTCAGGGACGAGGGAAGACAGTTTGTCAGGGACGAGGGAAGACAGTTTGTCAGGGACGAGGGAAGACAGTTTGTCAGGGACGAGGGAAGACAGTTTGTCAGGGACGAGGGAAGACAGTTTGTCAGGGACGAGGGAAGACAGTTTGTCAGGGACGAGGGAAGACAGTTTGTCAGGGACGAGGGAAGACAGTTTGTCAGGGACGAGGGAAGACAGTTTGTCAGGGACGAGGGAAGACAGTTTGTCAGGGACGAGGGAAGACAGTTTGTCAGGGACGAGGGAAGACAGTTTGTCAGGGACGAGGGAAGACAGTTTGTCAGGGACGAGGGAAGACAGTTTGTCAGGAACGAGGGAAGACAGTTTGTCAGGGACGAGGGAAGACAGTTTGTCAGGGACGAGGGAAGACAGCTTGTCTGTCAGTAACGAGGGCAGACAGTCTGTCTGTCAGGGACGACTGAAGACAGTTTGTCTGTCAGTGAGGTGAAAGAGTGAACTGAAATAACACCGATTTACTCACTGATTAACAGTGGATATCTGCCTCAGTTTTTCCAACAAGTTTCGCACTTAACCCATTATTCTCCTGTGGCGCGTCATCTAAATATTAAGAAAACCAATGAAAATCTTGCAAAACATTGTACTTGGCTTGAGATGAGGACGACTGTGATAGACTACATACAGAGATGTAACACCTGTAAGTGAGTCGACAAACAAAGAGGTGTGTAACACTTGTAAGAGAGCTGGAAAACCAGCACATAAAACAACATAAATATAGCATTATACCTGTACAAGATTCTAATGCTCTATTTATTCATGTGAGAGATTTTAACCATCCAATTGATTTTCAAAATGTTGAGAAAGTTGTATCAAGCAAATCAATAGTCGACAGGAATGTAATTGAATCATGTTCCATTAAAAGCAGATTTGAAAATAATATAAATATTTCTTTTGGATTCATTTATAATTAATAAAATTTGGGCAGAATTTAATGATACATTAGACAAGTAATAAATCTTAATTCTTGGGTAGAGCATTAGGTGGGTTTCACAGAGTCGGGTGTTGTCACGCATCTGTGAGGTGTTGCTTTGTTGTGGTGACCTGATGGTGAGGTGTAGTCTTGACCCTTTATATGCCTTCCTTTGATGTTAGGTTTTTTATAGGTCCTTGATAATGTGAGAAGTCACGAAAGTGCTTGGAATTTAACTATTCTTTCACACTGGGAGTTTTGCATATTCTGATTATCACCGCACAGTTGCAAGCATTTCGTTAATACATAGGTACGACAAGGTGTTATGGAGACTAATAAGTGAGAGAGGAACACTTAGACGAGACCGAAATGGGGAAGAATGGTAGTTTTTTGACCTCCAGTAAAGTTCCTCTTGATAAATTAGACACATGTGCAACTCTTGGGTATCTTTATTGATACCCAAGAGTTGCACATGTGTCTAATTTATCAACATGTCGGTTCTCTGAACCATTCATCTACAAAGTTCCTCTTCATCAGACAGAAGAACAGCAACCACCTTCATACAACTTAGACTCCTCCCCAGGCCATATACCCTTAAATTTGGGCTGCTGTTTTGAGAGAGAAAGGCAGGACCAGCTTAGAACAGGACGTACTAACACCACTCGTAACAAAGTTATATTCCTTCCCTAAAGCCAAGTTTCATTGAACGTCTCTAACGTATTCGCGCTACCTAACACTAAAAACCGTCATCGCAACCAGTACCTCCATAAAAGATATAACTAGGACAGTATTGAAGAACCTTGATCCTGTCAATACAGGGGTTTACTCTATCCCCTGCGGAGGCTGTGAAAGAATATTAGTAGGAAAAACAGCAAGAAACCTTGAAGTACGTCTCAATGAACACATTAATGCGAGTAGGAACGAAAACTGGAACAACGCCTGCTTACAACACCTGAATTCCTCCAACCATCCAATGAATTTCGTCAACGTCCGCCTTGTGGTTAGAGAACCTAATTTCCACAGACGTAAATGTCTTGAATTATCATTAACAGCTATTTCTAACACAAACGAAGCTTCGTCATCTATGAATTACTAGCAAGAATTCTCAAGACAATAAAGTACTGTGGCATGCAAAGAGTACGTAACCTTTATTCGGCGCATGTACACACCGTCATTTACAGGCTATCTCCCCCAACCAGCGATCCAGGGAACTGGGGTTGACGATGGGGCCCCGTCGTTCAACCAGTATCCAGGTTCCAGCCAATAAGAAGATGGTTTTGACAATCGCAGACGTTATGTGGGTACCACTCACCTGTCTGCCCTTGTCATTCCCATTCTAGAGCTGGTTTAAGCACGGTCTGCTCTCTAGTGGCTTTTATTCTGCCTTGCTTACCGTGGAGTGCACTAATACCTATCGCTGTACATAGTGTATATAGTGTACATACTTTTGTTCTAATTTGGTGAAGGATAATATAAGTCAAAAGTTTTCTGCTGTGTTTATTTTGCTCCCTTTACACCCAGGATAACAGGTCTTTGGGACTCCTGGGTTGTAGTAAGTACGTTGTCACATAGCTGCTACTACTAGTACCACAAGAACTACGACTACTTCTTCTCCCACAAGCACTACCACTACTACTACTACTACTACTACTACTACTACTACTACTACTACCTACAAGCATTATATGATGCTGCAACTCACTCTGAAATCTATATATACCCTCTTTGTCCCTGTATGTAACTGCTTGACAAAGTTCCTGGAGAGCGAAACGTTGCCACAGTAAAATATCGCATTATTTGCGCATGTGTCCTTTTACCTAATATAGAATAGAATAGCAGGACAGGTGGAGGTTCTCTTCAGCAGGCCTGGTGCAGGTTCTCTTCAGCAGTCCAGGTGCAGGTTCTCTTCTTACTTTGTCTTTTTTTAAACCATCTTATGATGCATAGCTTCAAGAAGAGGAGGCGTCATCTGAACACCTTTAAGTCTCCATAAGCACCTTGAAGATCCATAAAACTCCGGCCGACAATATAATCCTTCTCACAACAGGCAAGGGACTACTCACTCTCCCTACCACTATAAATATTGCTCTCTCTCTCCTCGATCACTCGCATCTGCTGACGATTTTCTTGACTGGAGGCTGAAATATAGCCAATCATTCGTCCTCGTTCTTAACTCAGGTGCATTTTCCTCTCTAATATATTAAATATTCTCCGAAACACAAGACCATATTCACGAGAGATTTTCAGCCATGCACTGAGATTAGAATCGTATGTAGGGTCTTGAAAATGTCTACTCATGTGTTCATGTCTACTTATTAGACATGAACACAGAGCTGTTAATTGGTTGTGCCTTGATTATTCGCCTATGAAGAGAATCACTAAGTGGGCAACTTATGAGGGCAATCAAAACTACCTTCACGTTGCTACACAATCATTAATTCGCTGAAAGGTAGATTGAAAGCCAGCTCTCCCAGTAAGATGTAGGTTTTAACTCAGTCAAAATTTCCGTTTCTACTACATTTATTGAATAAATAACCTAAAGGCATTGATGATTTTCTTAATGGCGCATCTACGAGAATCTCACCACATCGAAAATTTAATTGTACCGATATATAAGTCTGTGTAGTGATTCACAAATCTTAAGTAATAATACGCAAACCTTGATCAGTGATATATAAGACTTTAGTGATACCCAAGTCGTAAATAATGGTACACAAGACAGGAGTATCACAGCCCATGCACAAGTCCTCAATAGTGACACACTGGTCTTGAGTAGTGATGCACAAGACTTGAATAGTGAATTGGAAATTTGAATAATGATACATAACATCTGAATAGTGATACACATGCACTGTGTATTTATACCTAAGTCATGAGTAGTGATAAGCAAGTCTTGAGTCGTCATAAACAAGTTCTGAGTATTGCTGCCCAAATATCAAGTAGGGATGCACCCTCACTCCAGGAATGAAAAATGTAATTCTATGAGCAATGAATTATAAAATGTGCTAATGAGCTACTGAGTAAACATGCAGTCATCTCCAGCATCAAGTGATTCCTCGTGAGAATTTCTCTTAACCACCTCCCCTGTTCGTCAGTCTGTATGAGAACACTTCAAGATAAATAGGGTGGCATTTTCAGAATGTGTTCCTTGAGAACACACAATGATCTCGGTATAAAATACTTAGAGGAACTAACAGGGTAGATAAGTACAGAATATTTCAGAGATGCAACACAGCAACGAGGATGTTAGGAAGTATTTCTTCAGCCGTAGAGTCGTCTCCAAGTGCAACAATCTGGAGAGTGAATTAGTATAGACAGCAGCCATACAAAGCTTCAATAAGAGGCACGATAAGGCTCTTGGAGCAGGGAGAGAGCGGACCTAGTAGCGACCAGTGAAGGGGCAGGGCCAGGAGCTGTGACTCGACCCCTGCAACCACATATAGAATAGGTGAATATAGGTGAGTGACCTGGGGTTTCACGCATTATGACCCGGTTTTAGGTAAGTTTGGGGTGAGCATTGTGATGGAAGAGTTCATTAGAAAATAAAGAGAGCATGAATAATGGTGGTGGCAGTATAAGTGATCTTGGGCTTGTATTCACCTAGTTGTGGCTGCAGGGGTCGATTCACAGGTCCTGGCCCCGCCACTACACTGACCGCTACTACGTCACTCTTCTCGCTCCTTGAGCTTTATCATCCTATGTATGGATTGTGTGTGTGTATGTGTGTGTGTATGTGTGTGTGTGTGTGTGTACTCACCTAATTGTGGTTGCAGGGGTCGAGACTCAGCTCCTGGCCCCGTGTGTGTGTGTGCATATGTGTGTGTGTGTGTGTGTGTGTGTGTGTGTGTGTGTGTGTGTGTGTATGTGTGTGTGTGTGTGTGTGTGAGCTGTTACCTTTACCCCCCCCCCACCTTTTTCTACCCTGTGGGAGTTAACAAGGGACCCTCCTGACAGCTGACCGTCACTGGGCTGTGGGAGTTAACAAGGGACCCTCCTGACAGCTGACCGTCACTGGGCTGTGGGAGTTAACAAGGGACCGTCCTGACAGCTGACCGTCACTGGGCTGTGGGAGTTAACAAGGGACCGTCCTGACAGCTGACCGTCACTGGGCTGTGAGAGTTAACAAGGGACCCTCCTGACAGCTGACCGTCACTGGGCTGTGGGAGTTAACAAGGGACCCTCCTGACAGCTGACCGTCACTGGGATGTGGGAGTTAAACCCCTAACTCCCACATCCCTTAACTTCCACTTGTGTTTGTTATATTTTGTTAGGGTGTTTGTTTTAACCGGACCTGATTTGACTTACTTATTGTAACATAATTTTCTTAATCCTACCATCTCTTTTAAAGGCCTTCAGGATATCATATGAGTGCTTGTTAGGATTTTTATTTGGTTATATATTTCTCCAGCCTTGTTGTTCGGATCAAACCACCCGACAGGCGAAACTAGTCGGGCAGCAGGATCTAAGGATAGATCCGAAACTTGCTATCTCTGCATCGTTTTGGGAATTCTGCCATGGGCCATTTGGACATTTATAACGTCACTCACGGTCTATACAAAATTATCAACTTAAAAATTAGCCTGCTATATTTGGCCAAACATTTAATTAACTCACGCCTAATGCGGTGACTGGAGCTGCTTCTCTTTGGTGAGCCGTGTGATGTTAGCTGTTACTCATGATGATGCTACTCGCACCTACTTTTCCAGGTTTGCGTCAATCAGTCTGGAGCGCAGTCACTCTTTGTGATGGTAAGTTATGAAAAGAACTGCTCGCAGCAGTAAGTTGTTCCGAACTCAGATGCGTAATTCAGTGCATGTCTCCTCAAAGTGGGAAATTCATCAATGCTTATGAAACGCTTATAGAACTCAAGCTGTGGGAGGTTGTTGTACATATCTTTCAGCTCATCATCGCTTCGCAGCTGATTGATTTCGTGTTGTAAGTTATCAGGTACATCAGCTGCTTCCACATTGACCAGTGTAGCAAAGATGTTCAATTCCATTTGTTTACTTTTCTCGTCCTTGAATCTTTCATGAAATACCTCAGTTTTTATTCGCACATTCAGAAGCATATTAAAGTTGTAGAGGGCTTTTGTCTTTCCAGGACGCGGATTTGCACCTTGTTATTCCTTTCGAGTTGCACTTTCCACAGCACTTGACATTGCCAGACCAAATGATCACACGGGTGTTATAGCTCCGTGGGCCGTACGTTCCCTATCTCTGCTCTCAGCCTTGGACGGATCAATTGTATCATCTACGTTCTCATTTAGGGAACTCTGTATTTCCTCTACACCTGTAGCAGATCTACTGTTTTCTCCAATTGCAGCAACTAAACTCCATTACTCCCCACCAACAGTTCACTGTGATAAAATTGGCATTGGTGCTGTCTCGGGCTGAACCAGAAGAGTGATGTCCTCCAGTGACTACCTAGTTTCTTTCTCTATTGGGAAATCATTGGTTGTCTTCAAACGCCCTGCAGCAAATCTCCATTAGTTACGTCTCCAGTTGAGTACCTTGACTGACGTCTGTACCGTCTGGGACTGAACTTCACAACAGTCACGTCCACTAAAAACCAACAAAGTACTACCATCAACTTTTTATTCCACATTAGTGATTTCTGAGCAACTTGCCAACAACATCGGTAAATCGGAATACCATCTATCCAGTATACTAGTATTGCTTCATTGGGATTATTTGTATTGATTTTTTCCATCATTTGCTTCATATAAGGCTAGTTCATGTTTAATTGTTTAATATTTTTTATAAATTTTGCTTATTAATACTTTTTTATTTCATTCTGTAATTTATTTTTGAATGATTTCTCTTCATAAGAAGGAATCGGTCTTTTCAAATACTCTTTGAGGATTTGAGAGGCCTTTAGACCTTCGCATGTCGCTGGAGGCGCAGCAGCCGACGAAAGTCTGGCTAATTGAAGGACAGGTTTCAGGAACTTCAACAAGGAGTCATTCACGACATAAAATATTTGTCAGGCCTATCTTGGAGTACATGATACAGCATGTCAAGATGCTGTAAAAAATGCATTGTTGTGGAACGAGATTAGTCGAGGAGCTAAAGGATATGACAAAATGAGCCAAACGTTGATGGCATTATAGGATAGGACTGGGCATGTTATGATAACAATGGGTTGACAGGGTGGACAAGACTGCTCGAGAGGCGGGTGTCAGGCACACAAGCTCACAGCTAATCATAAACACGGTCACAGGAATGTTAGGAAATTGCTCTTTGGGCTAATAGTGGAAAGGAAGTGGAATGACCAAGACAGCGAAGTGGTAGTCAGTATTTATACATACTGTGAAGAATAGAGATAACAGTGGTCAGTCTAAAGAGAGGACACCCAGTAGCTACCATAACACAACCAGCAACCACAAATATGAGTACACAGAGTATGTAGCAAAATTTGTGATGTATCTGTGCTGTGTAGTTGTTCGCTGATGTGCACTAGCGCACAACCCACCCAATGAAACGTAAAGCAATACACTAAGACTGTGTCTGGAGCTCAAGTCTCGAGGCATGAAATATATTAAATCTTGTCTGCTTCCATGAGAACTCTTAAGTTTCAAACTCACAGCCACAAACCTAATTACCCTCACGGCACTAAAAGCTTTCAACATTGCATGTCCTGCATCAACCACTCTTCCCTTCTTGCGCCTACCTTCACCCACCTCCTCGTCTTGCCCCATTCCCTTTCTCTCCTTGTCCGGATTATTCTTGCCCCTGCTTTCTTATCTCTGCTCTCGTTGCCCCTTTAAAATGCTCCCCTTTCTCATTTCTCCAACTTACTGATCCCAACTCGACATGATGCTACCTTCTGCTCTGTGGTCTCCTTCCTATTCACTGCACCTGTCTTCCTAGACTCTACCATCTGCCATCTACTCTTTTGCCACATCACTTAATATCTGTTCTCCTTAATCGTACCTCTATTGTGTCCTAAACTTGCCTCACCCTCAACTTTTATTCTCGACATTCATTATCCTGTCATGGGCTCCACGCGTCTCCCGTTACACTTTTATCCTAACACTGCCCCAAGATTTTTCTCGCCTTTACCTACCATACACAGTAATCTTAATTTGTAAAGTGGTGGACTGGTAAGCCAGTGTAAGGCCTCGGTAATATGACCAAAAGTTCCTGTCACGGGTCATTACATGACCAAGACTCGAGTCAGGAAACACTTGCCATGTTTCCTAGCGAATCTTACCTAACTTGAACTTTACCTCTGCCCTGTCTCGTATTATGAAACTTCCCGCTCCTCGTATCCATGTCCCTACAATCACTCTCCTATTCCATGCGATTACTTCATCTTCTTCTCATTGCCACTACCACTGATCCTCCTATTTATGTAGCTTTTCCTTCCTAATTCTCAGTATTTTTTTCAGTTAACCATCAAGAGTATTTACTGTCATATCATTTGAGATCATCCTCACCTTCACTTTCTGACACTTACATAGCATCTGTTTACTTATCTATTGTTACAAAAAACGCGATTCTAAAAGCTTAGATATCTCCAGTGAATAATAGAAAGGACTGCCCTTCTAGCATCCAGCCTGTTACTGGGTTTTCGTAACAAGTAGTCAGTATCCTTGTCCAATTATTCATTAAAATTCAGTATGATTCAATAGTGCTTAAGGTTTACAACTGGTAGGCTACTAACTAGAGAAATTAAAATTTAATAAATTTATTAAGTATCGTCTAGAGGTATATCATCAAATTAAATTAATCACAGTAATCAACAAAATAAGAATAATCACTTCTCTCGTATACAATAGTATGATGCTGAAAGCACATATCACATTTATAATTCTTAAGTACCGTCTGGTACATTAACATTTAATAAGATATTATAAATATGTACAAGTAAGTTTGTGTGTATGTGTGTAAGTGCTCTAAGTAGTTCGCTATGTCTCACGACTCGACTAGACTTAAACAAGTGACTGACAAAGTCCTCCAATAAACTAACTTCTTGACCAACTGGCAGCCAGAACAGTCTGCTTGAACAATAAAAAGAATGATAAACCCAATAGCAATACAACAAGCAAAAGTGACAGAATCAGGAACAAGGAGATAATATAACGACACTAAATAGGGACCATCTGCAGATCCTCCACAAAAGTCACAAAACTCCCATACTACTGAATCTAAGTTCAGCATAAGAAAATCCCAGACTGTGACAGTACACAGATACCAGTACAAGTTAGGTCAGAAGCTACAGCTCAGGACCTGAGTTGCTCAGAGTGTCTATGTGACACACAACCTCAGTACAACGTCGAAAATCACTAAGTCTATACAGTGTTCTGAGAACAGAGTTCTACAGAACTAACAAAGTTATAGAGACGGTCCTCCAACAAGGGCCAACAAAGAAGAGTTAGGCACTTGTCAGGAATACGTCCAACCACCAAGCGAGTCTAGACCAGACTGAATACTTCAGGCGAGGTGAGGACACCCCCCCTGGATCACGTGATAGCTCCTTGGACAGTTACTGCCCAGCAACAGAAGCCGGCAGAATAACGAGCAAAGAGCGATAATTAGAGTAGTTAGACAATCAAGACTTGAACTGAGCACATAATATGTGTTACATCCTAACAAAACTAAGTAAATCAAATAATAATATAAAGCAATATATTCACAATTTAGCTATTATCGCAAATATAAGGAGAATAAAATTATATGAAAAGGTAATATACATTATATTCATAATCATAATATACATTATATACATTGCAACCCATTCAGGGGTTGCAACATCTATACACAGAATATATGATATAACCCTTACCAAGGCTTATACCATGTCTCTCTATCTATATACATATACATATATATATATATATATATATATATATATATATATATATATATATATATATATATATATATATATATATATATATATATATATATATGTACATATAATGTGTGTGTGTGTTATTCACCCACGAACAAGTGGTACTGATCAAGGAGTCGAACCCATGCTGCTTTGGCGCGCCTCATGGTGAGAGAAAACACAAGACTCCTTGGGTATTCGCAGTGTTGTTATTGATCACTACCACTTGTTGGTGGGTACAATAATATACTATACTGCTTGTAGGACTACAACACCAAATTGGAAGTACAATGAAATTAGCTTAAGGCGTCCACACCACCATGTCTTTGGATGGTGGGCACAACATCTTGCTTGGCAGACCCATCAACTTACCCACCATCAACCCACCACCATCAACCCACCCACCAACAACCCATTCACCATCAACCCACCCACCATCAACCCATCCACAATCAACCCATCCACCATCAACCCATCCACAATCAACCCATCCACCATCAACCCACCCACCATCAACCCATCCACCATCAACCACCATCATTCCACCCACCATCAACTCACGCACCATCAGCCCACCCACAAACCTACCCATCATCAACTCACGCACCATCAGCCAACCTACCATCATTCCACCATCAGTTCACCACCATCAACCCACCCAACACCAGCCCACCCACCATCAACCCACCCACCATCAACCCACCCATCATCAACCCACCCACCATCAACCCACCCACCATCAACCCACCCATCATCAACCCACGCACCATCAACCCCCCATCAGCCCACACATCATCAACCTACCCACCATCAACCCACCCATCATCAACCCACCCATCATCAACCCATGCACCATCAACCCCCACCATCAACCCACCCATCATCAACTCACCTATTATCAACCACCCACCATCAACGCACCCACCATCAACCCACCACCATCCCACCACCATCAACCCACCCACCATCATTCCATCACCACCATCAACCTACCCACCATCAACCCACCCACCATCGTTCTATCACCACCATCAACCCACCCACCATTAACCCTCCACCATCAACCCACCCACCATCAACCCACCCACCATTAAGCCACCCACTATCAACCCACCCACTATTAAGCCATCTACCATCAACCCACCCACCATCATTCTACCACCACCATCAACCCACCCACCATCATTCTATCACTACCATCAACCCACCCGCCATTAACCCAACCTCCATCAACCTACCCACCATCAATCCACCCACCATCATTCCATCACCATCGTCAACCCACCCACCATTTACCCAACCACCATCAACCCACCTCCATCACTATCATCAACCCACCCACCATTTACCAAACCACCATCAACCAACCCACCATCAACCCACCCACCATCATTCCATCACCACCATCAACTCACCCACCATTTACCAACCACCATCAAAGCACCCACCATCAACCAACCCACCATCATTCCATCACCACCATCAACCCACCCACCATCAACCCACCCACCATTTACCAACCACCATCAACCCACCCACCATCAACCCACCCACCATCAACCAATTCACAATCAACCCACCCACCATCAACCCACCCACCATCATTCCATCACCACCATCAACCCACCACCATCAACCCACCCATCATCAACCCACCACCATCAACCCACTCATCATCAACCCACCACCATCAACCAACCCGCCATCAACCTACCCACCATCAACCCACCCACAATCAACCTACCTACCATCAACCCACTCAACATCAACCAACCCACCATCAACCCACCAACCATCATTCCATCACCACCATCAACCCACCCACCATCAACCAACTCACCATCAATCCACTCACCGAAAAACCACCATTAATCAACCCATCATCAACCCACCACCATCAACCCACCCATCATCAACCCACCACCATCAACCCACTCATCATCAACCCACCCACCATCAACCCACCCACCATCATTCCATCACCACCATCAACCCACCCACCATCAACCAACCCACCATCATTCCATCACCACCATCAACCCCCCCACCATCAACCCCCCCCCCATCAACCCACCCACCATCAACCAACTCACCATCAACCCACCCACCATCATTCCATCACCACCATCAACCCACCCACCATCAACCAACCCACCATCATTCCATCACCACCATCAACCCACCCACCATCAACCCACCCACCATCAACCCACCCACCATCAACCCACCCACCATTAAGCCACCCACCATCAACCCACCCACCATCAACCCACCCACCATCATTCCATCACCACCATCAACCCACCCACCATCAACCAACCCACCATCATTCCATCACCACCATCAACCCACCCACCATCAACCCACCCACCATTTACCAACCACCATCAACCCACCCACCATCAACCCACCCACCATCAACCCACCCACCATCAACCCACACACCATCATTCCATCACCACCATCAACCCACCCACCATCAACCAACCCACCATCATTCCATCACCACCATCAACCCACCCACCATCAACCCACCCACCATCAACCCACCCACCATCAACCCACCCACCATCAACCCACCCACCACTGCTGTATCATTCATCTTCTCGTTCACAAAATATAAGAATGAGGCTGAGAGGAAGAAAGCCATCAAGACCAATATTACCTCATAAATTGTGTCTGTCTGCCCACCTGCCCCGTGCCACACACACACACACACACACACACACACACACACACACACACACACACACACACACACACACACTAACTGTACCACTAACAACAATCTTCAACACATCTACCGAAACAGGATGACTACTTGAAGAATGGAAGACTGCAAATGTAGTCCCAATTTTTTAAAAAAGAGACACATGCGAAGCATTAAACTACAGACCAGTGTCACTGACATGTATACTATGCAAGGTCATAGAGAAAATTATCAGTAGAAGAGGGGTGGAGCACCTGGAATTGAATGAGCTTATCAACGACAGCCAGCACGGTTCAGGGACGGGAAATCCTTCGTCACAAACCTACTGGAGTTCTATGACAGTGTGAAGGCAATAAGACAGAAAAGAGAGGGGTTGGTAGACTGCATTTTCTTGGACTGTAAGAAGGCGTTTGACACAGTTCCACACAAGAGATTAGCGCAAAAGCTGGAGGACCAGGCAGGGATAACATGGAAGGCACTGCAATGGATCAGGGAATACCTGTCAGCAAGACAACAGCGAGTCATGGTACGTTGCGAGGTGTCGGATTGGGCGCCTGTAACAAGCGGTGTGCCAAAAAGATCAGTCCTAGGACCGGTGCTGTTTCTGGTATTTGTGGACGACATGACGGAAGGAATAGACTCCGAAGTGTCCCTGTTTGCAGGTGATATGAAGTTGATGAGAATTCAATCGGACAAGGACCAGGAAGAACTACAAAGGGATCTGGATAGGCTGCAGGCCTGGTCCAGCAACTGGCTCCTGGAGTTCAACTCCGCCAAGTGCAAAATCATGAAGATTGGGGAAAGGCAAAGAAGACCGCAGACGGAGTACAGTCTAGGGGCCAGAGACTGCAAACCTTATTCAAGGAAAAGGATCTTGGAGTTAGTATAACACCAGACACATCTCCTGAAGTGCACATCAACCAAATAACTGCTGCAGCATATGGGCACGTAGCAAACCTCAGAACAGCATTCTGACATCTTAATAAGGAATCGTTCAGGACCCTGTACACCGTGTACGTTAGGCCCATATTGGAGTATGCGGCACCAGTTTGGAACCCCACACCTAGCCAATCATGTAATTAAACTAGAAAAAGTGCAAATGTTTGCAACAAGACTAGTCCCGGAGCTAAGGGGTATGTCCTGCGACGAGAGGCTAAGGAAAATCGACTTGACGACACTGAAAGACAGAGATAGAGGGGATATGATAACGACATTTAAAATACTGAGAGGAATCGACAAGGTGGACAGAGACAGGATGTTCCAGAGATGGAACATATCAACAAGGGGTCACAGTTGGAAGCTGAAGACACAGATGAACCACAGGGAAGTTGGGAAGTATTTCTTCAGTGATAGAGTTGTCAGGAAGTGGAATAGTCTGAATAGTGATGTAGTGGAGGCAGAATCCATACATAGCCTTAAGAAGAGATATGATAAAGCTCTTGGAACAGGATGAGTGACAGAGTAACGGCTAGCAAAGAGGCGGGGCCATTTGCTGTGAATCGACCCTTGCAGCTACAAATAGGTGAGTACTTACACAAACACACACACACTCACACACACACATATACTCACACATGCACACACACACACGCACACACACACGCACACACATGCGTGGGTAACAAGGGTCCGAGAACCTTAGCGTTGTAAGGCGTGCAATAACAGCTAGCAGTAATCAGTGGTAGTGGAACGTCAGTGAACAATACTACGAGTGATAATTAAAGTTATTAGCTAAAGAAAGTGAGAGGAAAGCTGAAATCATAATATTTCAAAGCACAAACTGTTGGGGGTCTTAGGCGCTGTTGCCACATTGGTAGCGGTAGGCCTGAAGAAGTGGCGTCACGACAAGTTGTGCGCCATTATACATATAAAGTGAAGTGTATATAATGTGAAGTGTATACTATCATCAGTGAAGAGTGATATCGCATGAGGAAGTGGGATGTATGAGAATATATGGTTATAAACATCACGGGTGAAGGATCTCCGAAATAGGGATTTAAGGCCTACGTACGACGACTCCGTCATCAGCAGCTGGCAACCTGTCACCGCACCATTGCAGCGCAAGTTTATTAGCCTATTTGTGGTTTGTATGTTGACGGCCCTGGCTGGCCTTGCATACTGTTTGATACTGGTCACTCACTCCTGCAAGCTATTGCCAGAATTAGAATAGAAATAGCATAGACATAGTGAATATAGTGTTGACGAGTGTGAGAAGGTAGAGTCCAGCGAGGAGTAGAGTAGTATTAATTCCAGTAGTTATTAGCAGTAAGAATACTTAGGAAGCTAGGAAGTCCTCTCCCAATGTGAACATGGAACAGAATAATAACCAGCAATAATTGATACTTAAATCCAGACACACACACACACACACACACACACACAAGGAGGGTAACTTAATATAAGCTAGGTGGGACAAGCATTTAAGGGCAACATTGTAAGACAGTGCGAGGGTCAAGTCCCAGGAGGGTTGTGTCAGGTCACAAGAAGTTGCGGCCAGTCATTACACCGCACAAGACACTCTCACACACACACACACTCACACACACACACACACGCACACACGCAAACAGGGGTAGGGCAGGGTTACTACCGGCAGTTATTAGCAGTAAGAATACTTAGGAAGCTAGGAAGTCCTCTCTCAATGTGAAAAAGGAAAATGATAATAACCAGCAACAAGTAATACGAAAATCCAGAAAGGGCAATAAGTGGAGAGTGTACCATAATTGGGAAAGATAAATGAGACTAAATTTGTGCCTACACGACGGATCTTTCAACCACACCACCTACCCCCCCCCTAACCATCCCTCCCTCACACACAAGCACACACACACAAGGGTAGACACTCACACACACACACACACACACACACACACACACACACACACACACACACACACACACACACACACACACACACACACACACACACACACACACACACACACACACACACACACACACACACACACACACACACACACACACACACACACACACACACACACACACACACACACACACACACACACACACACACATACACACACACACACACACACACACACACACACACACACACACACACACACACACACACACACACACACACACACACACACACACACACACACACACACACACACACACACATCCTCCACCACTTGACACAAACACTTGACCACTTGACACAAGGAAGGAGCACTCCACGGGAAGGAACTAAAACACATCAGAGGATGCAATGGGAGGGAAAACTTATGATGAAAGAAAGCAGGAGGAGAAAAAAGCGATTGAAGATATCATGAAGGTGATAGGCGAGGGGGACATGACCCAGGTGGCAAATTTTCGGAGAATTGGGTGGTTCACAAAGAAAAGGAATCGGCCTCTCAAAGTAATTTTCAAGGCAGAATCAACCCGAACGATGATCCTGCAGGAAAAAGCACGGCAGAGAGGCAAGCAAGAGTTCTGGAGTGTGTACCTCGATCGAGACAGAACACAGGACAAAAAGAAGACGATGAAAGAGAGAGTTCAAAAACGAAAGGAGAAATGGGAGGAAATGAAAAAGGAGAGCAGAATAACCCAGGATCAAATGGAAGGACAAGCACACCCCCCAAAATCACCTGCAGAAGGACTCCAGCCACGACACCCCCAAGGCAACTGAACAATTCAAACCAACCATCACACGCCGATCCCTCTGTTCCCACCCCCCACGCCACAGTTACAGTATTAGAACAGAAGTTGAAGGTTTGGTTCACAAATGCAGATGGATTAAAGAATAAACATGAGGAATGGCAAGAAAGAATCAATGAGAAGTCCCCAGACATCATAGCAGTTACAGAAAGAAAACTCACGGAGACAATAACAGACGCAATCTTCCCACCAGGATACCAGATCATGAGGAAAGATAGAAGGGACAGGGGAGAGGTGGGGTTGCTCTGCTCGTAAAAAACAGACGGAAATTCGAGAAAATGGAAGGCAAAGATGAGACGGGAGAAAGAGACTACATAGTAGGTACACTTCAGTCTGGGGAACACAAAGTGGTCATTGCAATGATGTATAATCCACCACAGAACTGCAGGAGGCCAAGAGAGGAATATGAAGAGAGCAACAGAGCAATGGTGGACACACTTGCTGAGGTGGCAAGAAGAGCTCACTCCAGCAGAGCAAAGTTGCTGGTTATGGGGGATTTCAACCACAGGGAGATTGACTGGGAAAACCAGGAGCCACATGGGGGTCCCGAAACATGGAGAGCCAGGATGTTGGACGTGGTGCTGGAAAACCTCATGCACCAACATGTTAAGGACACTACCAGAGTAAGAGGGGAGGATGAACCAGCAAGATTGGACCTTGTGTTCACCCTTGGCAGCTCAGACATTGAGGACATCAAGTATGAGAGTCCCCTAGGAGCTAGCGACCACGTGGTTTTGTGCTTTGAATACATAGTAGAGCTGCAAGTTTAGAGAATAACAGAAGTTGAATGGGAAAAGCCTGACTATAAAAAAGGGACTACATAGGGATGAAGAACTTCCTGCGGGAGGTCCAGTGGGACAGAGAACTGGCAGGAAAGCCAGTAAATGAAATGATGGAATATGTAACAACAAAATGCAAGGAGGCAGTGGAAAGGTTTATTCCCAAGGGCACCAGTAACAACGGGAAGACCAGAACGAGCCCCTGGTTTATCCGACGGTGTAAGGAGGCAAAAACAAAGTGCAATAGAGAATGGAAAAAGTACAGAAGGCAGAGAACACACGAAAATGGGGAGATCAGTCGCAGAGCAAGGAATGAGTATGCAGGTAAGGAGGGAGGCCCAGCAACAGTATGAAAATGACATGGCATCGAGAATCAAGACTGACCCGAAACTGTTGTATAGCCACATCAGGAGGAAGACAACAGTCAAAGACCAGGTGATCAGATTAAGGACAGAAGGTGGAGAACTCACAAGAAATGATCAGGAGGTATGTGAGGAGCTGAACAGGAGATTTAAGGAAGTTTTTACAGTAGAGACAGGAAGGGCTGTGGGAAGACAGCACAGAAGGGAACATCAAGAGGGAATATACCAACAAGTGTTGGATGACATACGAACAATTGAAGAGGAGGTGAAGAAGCTCCTAAGTGACCTTGGCACCTCAAAGGCGATGGGAACGGACAACATCTCCCCATGGGTCCTTAGAGAAGGAGCAGAGATGCTGTGCGTGCCTCTAACCACAATCTTCAACTCATCCCTTGAAACTGGGCAACTACCTGAGAAATGGAAGACAGCTAATGTAGTCCCCATATTTAAGAAAGGAAACAGAAACGAGGCACTAAACTACAGACCTGTGTCTCTGACATGTATTGTGTACAAAGTCATGGAGAAGATTATCAGGAGGAGAGTGGTCGAACACCTGAAAAGGAACAAGATTATAAATAAAAACCAGCATGGGTTCATGGAAGGCAAATCTTGTATCACAAACCTCCTGGAGTTTTATGACAAGGTAACAGAAGTAAGACACGAGAGAGAGGGGTGGGTAGATTGCGTTTTCCTAGACTGCAGGAAGGCCTTTGACACAGTTCCCCACAAGAGATTAGTGCAGAAGCTGGAGGATCAGGCGCATGTAACAGGGAGGGCACTGCAATGGATCAGGGAATACCTGACAGGGAGGCAGCAACGAGTCATGGTACGTGAAGAGGTATAACAGTGGGCGCCTGTGACGAGCGGAGTCCCACAGGGGTCAGTTCTAGGACCAGTGCTATTTTTGATATATGTGAACGACATGATGGAAGGAATAGACTCTGAAGTGTCCCTGTTCGCAGATGATGTGAAGTTGGTGAGAAGAATTAAATCGAATGAGGATGAGGCAGGACTGCAAAGAGACCTGGACAGGCTGGACATGTGGTCCAGTAACTGGCTTCTCGAATTCAATGCAGCCAAATGCAAAGTCATGAAGATTGGGGAGGGGCAAAGAAGACCGCAGACAGAGTATAGCCTAGGTGGACAAAGACTACAGACCTCACTCAGGGAGAAAGACCTTGGCGTGACCATAACACCGAGTACATCACCGGAGGCACACATCAACCAAATAACTGCTGCAGCATACGGGCGCCTGGCAAACTTGAGAATAGCGTTCCGATACCTTAATAAGGAATCGTTCAAGACACTGTACACTGTGTATGTTAGGCCCATACTGGAGTATGCAGCACCGGTCTGGAACCCACACCTGGTCAAGCACGTCAAGAAGTTAGAGAAAGTACAAAGGTTTGCAACAAGGCTAGTCCCAGAGCTCCGGGGAATGTCGTACGAGGAAAGGTTAAGGGAAATCGGACTGACGACACTGGAGGACAGAAGGGTCAGGGGGAGACATGATAACGACATACAAGATACTGCGGGGAATAGACAAGGTGGACAGAGATAGGATGTTCCAGAGAGGGGACACAGGGACAAGGGGTCACAACTGGAAGCTGAAGACTCAGACGAGTCACAAGGACGTTAGGAAATATTTCTTCAGTCATAGAGTTGTCAGGAAGTGGAATAGCCTAGCAAGTGAAGTAGTGGAGGCAGGAACCATACATAGTTTTAAGAAGAGGTATGATACAGCTCAGGAAGCAGAGAGAGAGAGGACCTAGTAGCGATCAGTGAAGAGGCGGGGCCAGGAGCTTAGTCTCGACCCCTGCAACCACAATTAGGTAAGTACAATTAGGTGAGTACACACACACACACACACACAAACACACTCACACACACATACATACATACACACATACACACACACTCGCACACATACACACACTCACACACACACACACACACACACACACACACACACACACACACACACACACACACACACACACACACACACACACACACACGTACTCTCACATGCACACACACACACACACATGCACACACACACACACACACACACACACACACACATACACACACACATACACACACACACACACACACACACACACACACACACACACACACACACACACACACACACACACACACACACACACACACAACCTCAACTAGGTGAGTACACACACACACACACACACACGGGGGAGACATGATAACGACATACAAGATACTGCGGGGAATAGACAAGGTGGACAGAGATAGGATGTTCCAGAGATGGGACACAGGGACAAGGGGTCACAACTGGAAGCTGAAGACTCAGACGAGTCACAAGGACGTTAGGAAGTATTTCTTCAGTCGTAGAGTTGTCAGAAAGTGGAATAGCCTAGCAAGTGAAGTAGTGGAGGCAGGAACCATACATAGTTTTAAGAAGAGGTATGATACTGCTCAGGAAGCAGAGAGAGGACCTAGTAGCGATCAGTGAAGAGGCGGGGCCAGGAGCTGAGTCTCGACCCCTGCAACCACAGTTAGGTGAATTAGTTGAGTACACACACTCCCGTGGTAGTAACAGCATCATATAGTGCTCGTGAATCTTTTGTGGTTTCTGGCAAACCAAGGTCATTACAAGGATCACAAACGATGTGTCAGTGAATCAACCCAAGTGGTGACTTACAAGCTGCCTTAAATCAGAAATGGGAGGTGTGGACTACAGTTTATATAAAACATCTTCAAAGTGGAATCAGTGCTAGGAGAGAGAGGCTGGAGGCCTAGTGTCAAGTGTAGGTGTTGCCACAAGCCAGTAACTCCAAATTGAAACAGAATAAGTGTGACCGAAGCCAGTGAAATAGACAAGACTAGATAAGGTAGTGAATAATAAAGTAATCATCAAGTGAGGGGAAAGAAATGAGACAATAAAACTGAACATATTCAGTTTTCTTGAGACTAATGTTTTCCTGAAGCACGGTTAACGTGAATAGAATAATTAAAGAGAAGAAGAAACTGAAGGGGAACCAGGGCCAGGAGTGCCGTCAGAATGAGAATCATTTTGCAGCCGCAACAGAGCGAGGATCCCAGAAGACACCTCAGCCAGGCATGATGTACAAATTTCCTTTTTGTGGTTGCTTATTGAATGATTAGTATCTGGTCCTGTATCACTGGTAGCTGGTAGGTCACTAGCCCTACTCTGGAGAGCTGAATATCATATACACAGCACTTAACAATCAGTAAGGAAGAAAAGCTTAGTAGGAAAGTTTGGGACACCACATGCAGGCCGACACATTCACACTAGTGAGTGTGCATGCAGGCACTTAGGTCAAACAAAACTGACAGTAAACACGCAACACTAACATAGTTGCTAAATAAGGGTAGGAGAAGGACAAAGAGATTTCTAGAACTGACAGATTAATTTTAACACACAATGACAGTGTGTACATACAAAGTGACTCATAAACACACACATGAGCACACACACACACACACACATACACACACATACACACACACACACACACACACACACACACACACACACACACACACACACACTACAACACTAAGCCCATTATAAAAGATAAATGGTGGCTCAGAGTGGAGGTCAAAGTCCCAGGGGATCAAAGGACAATGGTTCTGGTAAGGAAGAATGGATAGAAGAGGAATGTTAAAGGATGGAACTAGGGTGGGAGAGCAAACTAGGTGAACTTTCTACGAGAATGGAGAAGAGGATGGAGTCAGAGAAGAAATGGGGGTCACAATCCAAAGCCACACAAGCCAGGATACGGGCCCTAGAATATGAGGTAAATTGCTGAAGCTAGTCATAGGGCTATTGTCCAGAGGAGACACAGTATCTGAAGCAGGTACACCCTTATTGAAAGAGGAGCCCAACAGAAAGGAAGGAGGCACGACTTACTCAAGGTCCCTCTCAGTCCACCAAGGAGGAGTGAGGAATGAAAAGGGAAAGATGTTGGAAGCACTGATAGCAGCAAGGAAGTGGGAAGAAGGTGGAGAGAGGGATAGGCCCCATGCAGAGGCATGACCATGCCACCAAGAGATACAGGGAAAAAATATGGGAGACAATGGTCATGGTCAAACAGGACCCAGAGACACAGGGAAAGACAATGGGATGACGAGAGGGAAAATTCAGTGTTTATTGAAGGGGCTTCAGGAGAGTGAAGGGAGGACACAGTGAAAGATAGAAGAAAGAAAAACAGGAGACTGAAAGGAACATCAAAGAAATAGGCAAGGAGGACATGACTGAGATAGTAAAATCTCAGAGAATTGGGGGGTACTTGAAGGGGAAAAATTGGACAATCAAACTTATTTTCAAAGCAGAAGCAGTGCAAAACAGGATCCAGCAAGAGAAACCACAGCTGAAGGAATCATTAACATACATGAGGGTGTTCCTAGATCAAGACAGAACAAGAAAAGAAAGGCAGCAGCTGAGGTAGAGGACACTGAAACGAAAGGGGCTAGGAAGAGAGACAAGGACAGAGTCAGCAGAGTACAACCAGAGCAGTGCAGAGCAACAAGTGCAAGTGCACACAGAACCACCCCCTGAACCCCACAACCAAACACACTATCCCAACACAAACCACAATCCACACAGCCCTCACCCCACACTACACTGTAGAATCTCACAGTGCACTGCCAGGTCCTCCACCCTCACAGACCACCTAAACACAGTGTTGGAGAGGAAACTGAAGGTATGGTACACAAATGCTGATGGAATAATGAAAATGTGGGAAGAGTGGCATGAAAGAGTCATAGGCGTCACCGGACATCATAGCTCTCACAGGAACCAAGCTCACAGGAATGATAACAGATGCCATCTTTCCAATGAGATATCAAATCCTGAAGAAAGACAGAGGGAATGGAGGAATGGCACTGTTAATCGAAAACCAATGGGATTTTCATGAGCTGGAGAGAGGAGACAGAGAAGCAAGAGACTGTATAATAGGAGAACTTCAATCTGGAGGTCCCAAGGTGGTAATTGCAGTTATGTATAACCCACCACAGAGGCCAAGGCAAGAGTATGATGAGAGTAATAGAGCAATGATTGACACACTGGGTGAAGTGGCCAGAAGGGCTCACGCGAGCAGGACAAAGCTGCTGATTATGGGTTACTTCAATCATAAGGAAATTGACTGGGAGAACCTGGAGCCACATTGGGGCCCAGAAACGTGGAGGGGTAAGGTGTTATGGTGCACCAGCTAATGCTGGACACACTGCATACAACCGAGGAGGTGAAGAAATTGCTAGTGAAGCTAGATACCTCCTAGATATTTTCTTTTGGGTCCTGAGAGAGGGAACAGATGCACTGGATGTGCCACTAACAACAGCCTTCAGTAAATCTATCGAAATAGGGCAACTGCGTGAGATGTGAGCGACAGCAAATGTAGTCCCTATTTTTAAGAAAGGCGGCTGACAGGCTGCACTAAATTACCGGCCAGTGTCACTGACATTTATTGTATGTAAAGTTATGGAGAATATTATCAAGACATAGTGGTGGAGCACCTAGAACAGAATTGACTAATACATGACAACCAGCAGGGCTTCAGGGAATGGAAATCGTTCATCAAAAACCTGCTGGAGCTCTTCGACAAGGTAACAAAGTAAGATAGGAGAGAGACAGATAGGTAGATTGCATCTTCTTAGACTGTAAGAAGGCTTTCGACACATTACCACGAAAGAGACTGGTAGAAAAACTTGATGAGCAGGCAGGAATAGGAGGGAAAGTACTGCGTGGATCAGGGAATACCTGACAGGAAGGGAATAACGTGTGTCGGTCCAAGACGAAGGGATAGAGTCAGAAGTGTCCCTGTTTGCAGACAATATGAAAGTAATGAGGAGAATACAATCGTATGAGGATCAGCTAACTCTACAAGAGGATCTGGAGAGGCTGCAAGTCTGTTCCGAAAAATTGCTCTTTCAGTTTAACCCAACCAAGTGCAAAGTTATGAAGCTTTGGGAAAAACAGTGGAGCTCGCAGGAGCACAGTCTAATAGATCAGAGGCTGCAAGACTCACTCATGGAAGAGGATCTTGGGGTGAGCACCATACCTAGCCCATCTCCTGAGGCGCACATCAACTGAATAAATGCTGCAGCATACGGGCGACTGGGAAACCTGAGAACATTGTCTCGATATCTGAGTAAGGAGTCATTCACGACACTGTACACTGTGTAAGACACGCCCAGTATGAAACCCACACCTGTTCAAACACGTCAAGGAATTAGAGAAAGTGCAAAGGTTTGCAACAAGACTACTACCAGAGCAGAGGGGTTTGTCCAATGAGAAGAGGTTAAGAGAAATCTACCTGATGATAATGAAAGACAGGAGAGATAGAGAGGAACATGATAACATATAAAATACTGAGAGGAATTGACAAGGTGGATAGAACAAAATGTTCTACCACAACATTTTTCCACAGCCACAAGGGGTCACAAGTGGAACCTGAAAAATCAGATGAGTCACAAGGATGTTAGGAAGTATTTCTTCGGCCACAGAGCAGTCAGGAAGTGGAACAATCTGAAGAGTGGAGTAGTGGAGGTAAGATCCACACATAGCTTTAAGAAGAGGTATGATGAAGCTGATGGAGAAGGGGGAGAGTGGACCTAGTAGCGACCAGTGAAGAGGAAGTGCCAGGAGCTATGAATCTACCCCAGCAACTACAATTAGGTGAGTATACACCACATACACAACATTCACACACACATACACACACACACACAAACGCGCACACACACACACACACACACACACACACACACACATACGCACACACACACACGCACACACACACACACACACACACACACACACACACATAGACACGCAAGAGAAGCAAGAGACTATTTAACAGGAACACTTCAGTCTGGAGGCTCCTAGGTGGTAATTGCAGTGATGTATGTATAACCCAGTGCAGAACAGCAGGAGAGCAGGCAAGAGTATGATGAGAGTAACAGAGCGATGGTTGACACACACTCGCTGAAGTGGTCAGAAGAGCTCATGCGAACAGGGCACAGCTGCTGATTGTGGGTGACTTCAAAAACAAGAAAATTGAATAGGAGAGCCTGGAGCCACATGGGGGCCCCGAAACGTGGAGGGCTAAGATGACGGAGGTTTCCCTGGAAAACCTCATGTACCAACACGTAAGGGACACTACCAGAGAGAGAGGAGAGGATGAACCAGCAAGACTGGACCTAGTATTCACCTTGGGTAGTGCAGATATTGAGGACATCACATAAAAAGACAATTCGGGGCCAGTGACCACGTGGTTCTGAGCTTCGAATACATAGTAGAGTTACAAGTGGAAAGGTAAGCAGAAAGGGCAGGCTGTTGAACAAGTAATCAGGCTGAGGAAGGAAGGAGGGGAGATCACAAGAAATGATTGCGAAGTATGTGAGGTGCTCAACATGAGATTCAAAGAAGTATTCACTGAGGAGACAGAAGGGACTCCAGAAAGACGGAGAGGTGGGGCACACCATCAAGTGTTGGACACAATACAATCAACCGAAGAAGAAGTGAAGAGGCTGCTAAGCGAGAGAGATACCTCAAACACGATGGGGGTGGATAACATCTCTCCATGGGCGCTATATATACCACTAACTGCAATCTTCAACACATTTATTGAAAAAGGGAGACTACCTGAGGTATGGAAGAGAGCAAATGTAGTCCCAATTTTTAAAAAGGGGGACAGACACGAAGTATTAAACTACATATCAGTGTCACTGACATGTATAGTAGGAAGATTTCTCAGGAGATGAGTAGTGGAGCACCTAGAAAGGAATGAGCTCATCAACGGCAACCAGCACGGTTTCAGTGACGGGAAATCCTGTGTCAAAAACTTACTTGAGTTCTATGACAGGGTGACAGGAGTAAGACAAAAGAGAGAGAGAGAGAGAGAGAGAGAGAGAGAGAGAGAGAGAGAGAGAGAGAGAGAGAGAGAGAGAGAGAGAGAGAGAGAGAGAGGTGAAGATTGCATTTTCTTGGACTGCAAGAAGGCGTTTCACACAATTCCACACAAGATATTAGCGCAAAAGCTGGAGGACCAGGCAGGGATAACTGAAAAATACTGCATTGGATCAGGGAATACCTAACAGGAAGACAACAGAGAGTCATGGTACGTGATGAGGTGTCAGAGTGGACGCTTGTGATGAGTGGGGTTCTACAGGGGTGAGTCCTAGGACAAGTGCTCTTTCTGATATATGTGAATAACATGACGGAAGGAATAGACTCAGAATTGTCCCTGTTGGCAGATGATGTGAAGAATTCAATCGGACGTGGACCAGGAAGAACTATGAAGGGATCAGGACAGGCTTCAGGCCTGGTAAAAAATCTCCTGGAGTTTAGCCCCACCAAGTGCAAAGTCATGAAGATTGGAGGTCAAAAAAGAGCCCAGACGGAGTAGTCTAGGGGGCCAAAAACTACAAACCTCACTCAAGGAATAAGATCTTGGGGTAAGTATAACACCAGGCACATCTCCTGAGGAGCACAACAACCAAATAACTGTTGCAGCATATGGGCGCATAGCAAACCTATGAATAGTGCTGCGACATCTCAATAAGAAATCGATCAGGACCCTGTACATTGTGTTAATTAAGCCTATATTGGAGTATGCAGCACCAGTTTGGAACCCACAAATAGCCAAGCACCTAAGAAAATTAGAGAAAGTGCAAAGGTTTGCAACAAGACTAGTCCCGGAGGCAAGGGGAATGTATTGCGAGGAGAGGTATGTGAAAACGAACTGACGACACTGGAGGACGGGAGAAATAGGGAAGGACATGATAACGACACATAAAATACTGAGACGAATCAACAAGGTGCATTGAGACAGGATGTTCCAGAGATGGGGCACAGCAATATGGGGTCACAGTTGGAAGCTGAAGACTCAGATGAGTCAAAGGGCTGTTAGGAAATATTTCTTCAGTCATAGAGATGTCAGGAAGTGGAATAGTCTGGCAAGTGATATAGTGGAGGCAGGAACCATGCATAGTTTTAAGACGAGGCACGATAAGGCTCATGGAGCAGGGAGAGACAGGACCTAGTAGCGGTCAGTGAAGAGGCAGGGCCAGGAGCTCAGTCTCGACCCCTGCAACCACAGATAGGTGAGTACACACACACAGGTTAGGTTAGGTTAGACTAACCTTACCTAGCCTAACCTAACCTAACCTAGCCTAACCTAACCTAGCCTAAACTAGTCTAACCTAACCTAGCCTAACCTAACCTAACCTAGCCTAACCTAACCTAACCTAGCCTAACCAAACCTAGCCTAAACTAGCCTAACCTAACCTAACCTGACCTAACCTAGCCTAACCTAGCCTAGCCTAACCTAACCTAACCTGATCTAACCAAGCCTTGCCTTGTCTAACCAATCTTAGGTTAATCTAATCTAGCCTAACCTAACCTAGCCAAACCTAACCTAACCTAACCTAACCAAGCCTTGCCTAGTCTAACCTAGCTTAGGTTAATCTAATGTAGCCTAACCTAGCCTAACCTAACCTAGCGCAGCCTAACCTAACCTAGCCTACCATAACCAAACAACCTAACCTAACCTAGCCTAACCTAATCGAACCTAGCCTAACCTAACCTAACTTAAACCAACCTAACCTACAAACCTCACCTAGCCAAACCTAACCTAGCCTAACCTAGCCTAACCTAACCTAGCCTAACCTAACCTAGCCTAGCCTAACCTAACATAGCCTAACCTAACCTAACAACCTAACCTAAGCTAACCTAACCTAGCCTAACTTAACTGAACCTAGCCTAACCTAACCTAAACTAACCTAACCTAGAAACCACACCTAACCTAACCTAACCTGGAAATCTCACCTAGCCTAACCTAACCAAACCTAGCCTAGCCTAACCTAACCTAGCCTAACCTAGCCTAGCCTAACCTAACCTATTGTAACCTAACCTAGCCTAGCCTAACCTAACATAGGCTAACCTAGCCAATCCTAGCCTAACCTAACTTAACCTAGCCTAACCTAACCTAGCCTAGCCTAAACTAACCTGGAAACCTCACCTAACCTAACCTAACCTAGCCTAACCTAATCTAACTTTGCCTAGCCTAGCCTAACCTAACCTAACTTAGTCTAGCCTAACCTAACCTAAATTAACCTATCCTGAAAACCTTACCTAGCCTAACCTAACCTAAACTACCCTAACCTGGTCTAACGTAACCTGACCTAACCTAAACTAAACTAACCTAACCTAACCTAGCCTGGCCTAACCTAACCTGACCTAACATAAGCTAAACTAACCTGGAAACCTCACCTAGCCTAACCTAACATAGTAACCTCACCTAGCCTAACCTATCCTAACCTAAACTAACCTAACATAGAAGCCTCACCTAGCCTAACAAAACCTAACCTAAACTAACCTAACATGGAAACCTCAATTAGCCTAACCTAACATAGTAACCTTACCTAACCTAACCTATCCTAACCTAAACTAACCTAACATAGAAGCCTCACCTAGCCTAACAAAACCTAACCTAAACTAACCTAACATAGAAATCTCAATTAGCCTGACCTAACATAGTAACCTCATCTGGCATAACCTAACTTAAACTAACCTAACATAGATACCGCACTTAACCTAACCTATACTAACCAAACATAGAAGCCTCACCTAGCCTAACCTATCCTAACCTAAACTAACCTAACATAGAAATCTCAATTAGCCTGACCTAACATAGTAACCTCATCTGGCATAACCTAACTTAAACTAACCTAACATAGATACCGCACTTAACCTAACCTATACTAACCAAACATAGAAGCCTCACCTAGCCTAACCTATCCTAACCTAAACTAACCTAACATAGAAACCTCGCCTAGCCTAACATAACCTAACCTAAACTAGCCTAACATAATAACCTCATTAGCCTAACCTAATGTAGTAACCTCATCTAGCCTAACCTAACATAAATTAACCTAACATAGAAACCTCACTTAGCCTAAACAAACCTAACCTAACCTAACATAGAAACCTCACTTAGCCTAACCTATTCTAACCTAAACTAACCTAACATAATATTACAACCCAGGAGTCCCAAAGGCCTGTTATCCTGGGTGTAAAGGGAGCAAAATAAACACAGCAGAAAAACTTTTGACTTGTATTATCCTTCACTAATTTAGAGCAGAAGTATGTACACTATATACACTATGTACAACCATAGGTATTAGTGCACTCCACGGTAAGCAAGGCAGAATAAAAGGCACTAGAAAGCAGACCGTGCTTCAACCAGCTCTAGAATGGGAATGACAAGGGCAGACAGGTGAGTGGTACCCACAACACCTCTGCGATTGCCAAAACCATCTTCTCAATGGCTGGAATCTGGGTAGTGATTGAACAACGGGGCCCCATCATCAACCCTTAGTACCTGGTTCGCTGGTTAGGGGAGATAGCCTTTCAATGAGGGTGTGTACATGCGCCGAATAAAGGTTACATACTCTTTGCATGCCACACCCCCACCCAGAGAGGGCTCAGGATTACGCTCCCACCTCCCAGTGGTAACCGTGCCGCCATGACACCAAATAATGGGACCGCCTTTCCTCTGAACCATCCAACTCTTAGAGCTCAACTTTATTCACGACAAAAAGCCAAACCCTAAACTCAGAGCGAGACAGCAGACAGTCAGGCTAGTGTAGGTCCAAAGTGCGGGAGGACGGTATCCTGCACTCCCTCACTAAAAAAAAAAAAACCCACACCAGTGGATAAAAAAAAAACTTGAAAGGGGTTACCACAGGTCCCGAACATCCTAGCCTAATATATAATTATAATTATGAGTTTTAGACTCTTGATGCAGAGTCTGCCAACTTATTTTCCTTGCCGGCGATGTGTAATACTCTGAAAGAATAGGGTTGCAGTCGTAGACTCCAAAGCCAGTACCAGCGCAAGGGCTTCTTTTTCTATAGTAGAGTATGCCCTCTGGTGCGGCTGGAACTTTACTGATTTGTAATAGTACTGCCCCATCCCCAGACTCACAGGCATCAACCTGTAATGAGAAAGGTTTGGAGAAGTCTGGAGACAAAAGAATGGGTGCAGCACACAATAATCTTTTTGCTTCATTAAAAGCATTTTGGCATTCTGGGGTCCAAGTAAAGGGAACTTTGTGACTAGTAAAAGAGGTAAGAGGCGCTACAATATCTGAAATTTTTTTCCAGAATCTTCCGTAAAATCCTGTCATGCCTAGGAAACGTTGAAGAGATTTCCTATCATGTGAAACTGGATAATCTTTAATGGCAAGAACTTTAGCAAATTTAGGAGCAACTTTGCCACTACCTACTTCATGGCCTAGAAAAGTAACAGTGGCCTGGCCAAATGAAGACTTAGGTAAATTAACAGTTAAATGGGAACTCTGAAAGGTCTTAAAGAGAGCCTTTAGTCTAAATAGGTGTTGATCCCAAGTATCAGACACCACTACAATATAATCCAGGTACGCTACCGTGCCTTCGAGTCCTTTAATAGCCTGATGGATAAGTGTCTGGAATGAAAAGTGGGAATTTTTCATAACATAAGAACATAAGAAAGAAGAAACACTGCAACAAGCCTACTGACGCATGCGGAGCAGGTCCATGCCCCCCCCCCCCCACCGGATTAGCCCAATGACCCACCCAGTCTGGATACTTCCAATCAAGGAAGGAGCACGGCACCAGACCCAGCAGCATAGGCTAGTCAGGTCCAACTCACACCCACCCAAACCAACTCATGTATTTATCTAACCTATTTTTAAAACTACACAACGTTTTAGCCTGAATAACTGTACTCGGGAGTTTGTTCCACTCATCCACAACTCTATTACCAAAGCAGTGCTTTCCTATATCCTTCCTAAATCTGAATTTTTTCAACTTAAAACCATTGCTGCGAGTCTTGTCTTGGCTGGAAATTTTCAGCACGCTATTTACATCCCCTTTATTTATTCCTGTTATCCATTTATACACCTCGATCATATCCCCTCTAATTCTACGTCTTTCGAGAGAGTGCAGATTCCGGGCCCGCAGTCTATCCTCATAGGGAAGATTTCTGATACATGCGGTCAACTTTGTCATCCTCCTCTGTACGTTTTCCAGCGCATTTATATCCATTCTGTAATACGGTGACCAGAACTGAGCAGCATCATCTAAATGAGGCATAACCAAAGATACATAGAGTAGAAGACAACCTGAGGACTTCTATTATTTATACTTCTAGATATGAAGCCAAGGATTCTGTTAGCTTTATTGCGAACACTAATGCACTGTTGTCTTGGGTTTAGATTACTGCTAACCAGAAGTCCTAAATCTTTTTCGCAGTCAGTAGTACTATGATCTACATTATTTAGTTTTATGTGGCATGGTTATTTTAGAGAGGGTGTGGTAGGTAAGTTTGGGGTGCCAGGTGTAAATGATAATGGGAGCCCTTTGATTGAACTTTGTATAGAAAGGGGTTTAGTTATAGGTAATACATATTTTAAGGAAAAGAGGATAAACAAGTATACAAGATATGATGTAGGGCGAAATGACAGTAGTTTGTTGGATTATGTATTGGTAGATAAAAGACTGAACAATAAAATGGAATAAAATACCGACAGGTTGTTAGGTAAGACACATATGCAACTGTTAGGTATCATTATTTCGAAACGTTTCGCCTACACAGTAGGCTTCTTCAGTCGAGTACAGAAAAATTGATAGAAGCAGAGGAGACTTGAAGACGATGTAATCAGTCCATCATCCTTGAAGTTTTGAGGTGGTCAGTCCCTCAGTCTGGAGAAGAGTATTGTTTCAGACTATGGAACAATACTCTTATCCAGACTGAGGGACTGACCACCTCAAAACTTTAAAGGTGATGGACTGATTACATCGTCTTCAAGTCTCCTCTGCTTCTATCAACTTTTCTGTACTCGACTGAAGAAGCCTACTGTGTAGGCGAAACGTTACGAAATAAAGATACCTAACTGTTGCATTTGTGTCTTACCTAACAGATAAAAGACTGTTGCGTAGACTTCAGGATGTCCATGTTTATAGAGGGGCCACAGATATATCAGATCACTTTTTAGTTGTAGCTCCACTGAGAGTAAAAGGTAGATGGGATACAAGGAGAATAGAAGCATCATGTAAGAGAGGTGAAGGTTTATAAACTAAAAGAGGAGGCAGTTAGGGTTAAGATATAAACAACTATTGGAGAATAGATGAGCTAATGAGAGCATAGGCTATGGGGTCGAAGATATATGGGGTAGGTTTAAAAATGTAGTGTTAGAGTGTTCAGCAGAAGTTTGTGGTTACAGGAAAGTGGGTGCGGGAGGGAAGAGGAGCGATTGGTGGAATGATGATGTAAAGAGAGAAGTAAGGGAGGAAAAGTTAGCATATTAGAAGTTTTTACAAAGTAGAAGTGATGCAAGGAAGAAAGAGTATATGGAGAAAAAGGGAGAGGTTAAGTGAGTGGTGAAGCAATGTAAAAAGGGAGCAAATGAGAGAGTGGGTGAGATGTTGTCAACAAATTTTGTTGAAAATAAGAAAAAGTTTTGGAGTGAGATTAACAAGTTATGGAAGCCTTGAGAACAAATGGATTTGTCAGTTAAAAATGGGAGAGGAGAGTTGTTAAATGGATAGTTAGAGGTATTTGGAAGATGGAGGGAATATTTTGAGGAATTGTTAATTAAATGTTGATGAAGACAGGGAAGCTGTGATTTCGTGTATAGGGCAAGGAGGAATAACATCTTGTAGGAGTGAGGAAGAGCCAGTTGTGAGTGTGGGGGAAGTTCGTGAGGCAGTAGGTAAAATGAAAGGGGGTAAGGCAGCCGGGATTGATGGGATAAAGATAGAAATGTTAAAAGCAGGTGGGGATATAATTTTGGAGTGGTTTGTGCTATTATTTAATAAATGTATGGAAGAGGGTAAGGTACCTAGGGATTGGCAGAGAGCATGCATAGTTCCTTTGTACAAAGGCAAAGGGGACAAAAGAGAGTGCAAAAATTATAGGGGGATAAGTCTGTTGAGTATACTGGGTAAAGTGTATGGTAGAGTTATTATTGAAAGAATTAAGATTAAGACGGATAATATGATAGCAGACGAACAAGGAGGCTTTAGGAAAGGTAGGGGGTGTGTGGACCAGGTGTTTACAGTGAAACAAATAAGAGAACAGTATTTAGATAAGGCTAAAGAGGTTTTTGTGGCATTTATGGATTTGGAAAAGGTGTATGACAGGGTGGATAGGGGGGCAATGTGGCAGATGTTGCAGGTGTATGGTATAGGAGGTAGGTTACTGAAAGCAGTGAAGAGTTTTTACGAGGATAGTGAGGCTCAAGTTAGAGTATGTAGGAAAGAGAGAGATTATTTCCCAGTAAAAGTAGGCCTTAGACAAGGATGTGTGATGTCACCTTGGTTGTTCAATATATTTGTAGATGGGGTTGTAAGAGAAGTAAATTCAAGGGTCTTGGCAAGAGGTGTTGAGCTAAAAGATAAAGAATCACACTCAAATTGGGAGTTGCCGCAGTTGTTTTTTGCTGATGACACTGTGCTCTTTGGAGATTCTAAAGAGAAGTTGCAGCGGTTGGTGGATGTAAGGTATGTAAAAGAAGAAAATTAAAAGTGAATACAGGAAAGAGTAAAGGTATGAGGATAACAAAAAGAATAGGTGATGAAAGATTCTATATCAGATTGGAGGGAGAGAGTATGGAGGAGGTGAATGTATTCCCATATTTGGGAGTGGACGTGTCAGCAGATGGGTCTATGAAAGATTAGGTGATTCATAGAATTGATGAGGGGAAAAGGGTGAGCGGTGCACTTAGGAGTCTGTGGAGACAAAGAACTTTGTCCTTGGAAGCAAAGAGGCGAATGTATGAGAGTATAGTTTTACCAATGCTCTTATATGGGTGTGAAGCATGGGTGATGAATGTTGCAGTGAGGAGGAGGCTGGAGGCAGTGGAGATGTCATGTCTGAGGGCTATGTGTGGTCTGAATATAATGCAGAGAATTCGTAGTTTGGAAGTTAGGAGGAGGTGCGGGATTACCAAAACTGTTGTCCAGAGGGCTGAGGAAGGGTTGTTGAGTTGGTTCGGACATGTAGAGAGAATGGAGCGAAACAGAATGACTTCAAGAATGTATCAGTCTGTAGTGGAAGGAAGGCGGGGTAGGGGTCGGCCTAGGAAAGGTTGGAGGGAGGGGGTAAAGGAGGTTTTGTGTGCGAGGGGCTTGGACTTCCAGCAGGCATGCGTGAGCGTGTTTGATAGGAGTCAATGGAGACAAATGGTTTTTAATACTTGATGTGCTGTTGGAGTGTGAGCAAAGTAACATTTATGAAGGGGTTCAGGGAAACCGGCAGACCGGACTTGAGTCCTGGAGATGGGAAGTACAGTGCCTGCACTCTGAAGGAGTGGTGTTAATGTTGCAGTTTTATAACTGTAGTGTAAAGCACCCCTCTGGCAAGACAGTGGTGAAATGAATGATGGTGATTTTTTTTCTTTTTCGGGCCACCCTGCCTTGGTGGGAATCGGCCAGTGTGTTAATAAATAAAATAATAATGTGGCATGGTTATTTTCCTGTCCAACATTTAGAACTTTGCATGTGTCTATATTAAACTGCATCTGCCACTTCTCCGACCATTGCATTAGTCTATTCAAATTATCCTGGAGTGCTCTAGTGTCCTCATTAGAATGAATTTGACGGCCTATTTTGGTTTCATCAGCAAATTTGCTCATGTCGCTATTTATTCCCTCAATTATGTCGCTTATGTAAACTGTGAACAACAACGAGCCCAACACTGACCCCTGTGGAACACCGCTTGTGACGTGCCCCCATTCTGATTTCTCCCCATTTATGCAAACTCTCTGCTGCCTATTTGTCAACCATGCCTCTACCCAGGAAAAAAAATCTCCTCCTATTCCTTGTGCCTTAAGTTTCCTCTATAGCCTCTGATGTGGAACTCTATCGAAAGCCTTAGTGAAGTCCATATACACAATATCGTATTCATTACCATGATCTACCTCCTCAAACACCTTAGTGAAAAATGTTAGTAGATTTGTAAGACGGGAACGCCCCTTTGTAAAACCATGTTGAGAGATTCATTAATCAATCTGTGCCTATCAAGATGGCTACGAATTGCTTCGGCAATTATTGATTTCATAAATTTTCCCACTTTGGAGGTAAGGCTTATTGGTCTATAGCTTGAAGCCAGGGACCTGTCACCTGCCTTGTAAATAGGTATTACATTTGCCATTTTCCACTTGTCTGGGACTATGCCAGTTTGTAGTGATATGTTAAAAAGATTAGCCGTAGGCATAATGAGTTCCTCTTTACATTCCTTTAACACCCTTGCAAACAGTTCAACAGGGCCTGGGGATTTGTTAGGTTTTAGTTTCTCTATTTGTCTGAGGACCATGTCACTAGTTACTGCAATCGTGCATAGTTTATTATCGTCCTGTACTACATAATCAATTATTTCAGGAATATGGCTAGTATTTTCCTGGGTGAAAACTGAGAGGAAGTAGGTATTGAGAATTTCACACACACATCCTTATCACTGTCAGTGATCTGACCTGAGTTACTCTTAAGTGGGCCAATCTTGTCCCTAATCTTACTAATGTATACCTAAAAGAACCCTTTTGGGTTAGTCTTTGAATCCCTTGCGACCTTAGCCTCATAATCCCTTTTTGCTTATCTTATTCCTTTCTTTATTTCTCTCTATAATTGAATATATTGATTTCTTAACTGCCCATCCCCTCTTTTGATAAGCCTATATGTGCCTCTCTTTTGACCAATGAGATGTTTTAATCTATTGTTCATCCATTTGGGATCATTTTTGTTAGATCTAATTTCCCTACTCGGAACAAAAGTTGTCTGGGCAGCTAGAACTATGCTCTGAAAAACGTCATACTGGCAACCAGGATCACCTACCTGACCCATAGTCAGGACATCCCAATTTAGCCCACCCAAGTAATTTTTCAGTCCTATGAAGTCGGCCAAGCGAAAATCTGGGACAGAGATTTGATTGCAGTTATCTGGGTAATTCCATGATATATTGAAACTAAGTGATTTGTGATCACTTTCCCCAAGCTCATCATTAACCTCAAGATTATTAATTAGTGACTCTTCGATGGCAAGAACCAAGTCAAGCAGATTGTTTCCTCTAGTTCAGTGGTTCCCAAACGTTTTCAGCTTGTTACCCAATTTAACATGCCACATAAAGCATATTTCCCCTTTCACAAAATGTTGTTATTATTGATATATATGGCTAAACGTGAACGTATACAGCCTCGCATACTCTGCTAATCCTAGCAAAACCATTGAAAACGTAAGAACCACACATACATTATATATAAAATTAATAATAGCTACAAATTCACAGTAACAGTGGGTAAATACTAACTATATACTGCACAGGGCAGTACACATACATACCAGCTTATGTCTACCTCGGCTGATGCTCACAGATAAACTGACAGTGTGAAATAGAGGCAGCCTCAGGAAGTGAGTGACGCGTACTGGACAGGTCGATCTGGGCTACTGAGTGACTTGTCCTGAAGCATACTTGTCAAAATACTTTTGGGTTTCCACACACTTAGCTATATATTTCTTCTTTTCTAATACTGTATATTAGTTTTTGATGTTTATTGTTATTTGGTTTAACTTTATTACTTACTTATAATAGGTTTACTTTACAACTTTATATACTAAGACAAAGTTAACAATAATCCTCATACCGGGTACCGCATTGTTTTCTTGATTTTCAGAATTCATAACTTTTTTTCTGTCACCCCTCCATTACCCCCCAAAAATGGTTAAATTACCCCCAGGGGGTAATTTACCCCCAGTTTGGGAACCACTGCTCTAGTTGGTTCTGTCACAACCTGTTCTAAAGCGCAGTCCTGAACCGCATCAAAAAAGTCACTAGACTCAAGATTTCCTGTCATATTATTCCAATCAATTTGTCTAAAGTTAAAATCTCCCATTATCACAACATTTTCATATCTAGATGCCTTATGAATTTCGTCCCATAACAGCTTACTGCACTCCCTATCAAGGTTTGGGGACCTATAAATCACACTCAAAATTAATTCGTCAAGTCCCTCGAGAAACTGTAGCCAAACATTCTCTGTCCAATGTTTCTAATCTTATATCATGTCTAAGACAACAATTTAAATTTTCTCTGATTTACATCGCCACTCCACCACCCTTCCTGTTGACCATATCAGTGTGGAATAGATTATAACCCTGTAAGATGCATTCAGAAGGCATTTCTCTATCTTTCAGGTTGAACCAGGTCTCTGTTATACCAATAATATCTATATTACCTACACTTGCAAGTAATCTTAGCTCATCTGTCTTATTTCTTAGACTCCTACTATTTGTTTAGTAAACCTTAAGGGAGCTAGTTACTCGTTGCCCTCTACAATCTCTCGTTGTTTGTTGATAAATTGATTTGCCATTACTAGCAACTGCATTTTAAATATTGTCTTTTAAACATATCTCTGAGGTATTCCGGTAATAGCTGCTGTTTTTAACCCTAATACTACAGCCTGATTGTTTCCCTCAAACACCCATACCTCTATAATCTATCAGTTTAAATTCCTAGACAAGTCATCAATTACCCTCTCAATTGAACTGGCTAATGCAACCACTCCAGCCCCAGAGAGATAAACCACCTTGCATACATATCACGTTTGCCAAAGAATAGGTCCCAGTTATCAATGAATGGGATTGCAAGTTCCTTGCAGTACCTGTCTAGCCAGCAATTTATACCAATTGCCCTAGACATCCATTCATTGCCCACTCCCTTTCTAGGCAAGATGCTACATATGACTGGGATCCCTCCCTTAGACCTAACTACTTCTATGGCTGACCTGTACTTATCCAGCAGCTCCTCTCTCCTGCCCTTCCCAATGTCATTACCCCCAACACTAAGACAGATAATGGACTTGTTCCCATTACCTCCCATAATATTATCCAACTTGCTGACTATATCACCAACACCAGCTCCAGGAAGGCACACTCTCTGTTTGATCTTTCTGTCTCTGTTACAAAATACACAGTCCATATATCTTACCTGAGAATCTCCTATTAAAATATTCTTTCCTTGATTAGCAGGGGAATCAGTGGTACCTTCAACCTCACTAACCACTGAAGTACACTTGTCTTGGAAAACAGAGAATCGATTTCCTACTTTCACATCTTCTCTATTAACTCTCCTCATCTTCCTGAACTCTCATTTGTTCTTAGTGTGCTTCTCGTGTTTTCCTGGGCCACACATGGGTCTGATAGGGCCTTCACATATGGCATAGTTCCTTTTCTCCCTACAATCCCCTTGTACATGAATAATATAGAAGTTCCTGATGCCATGTCTGTACTGTCAATTGACTCTTTAATCTGTCTCAGTTTTTAGCTCCTCTTCTAAGCACTGTATCTTAGCTTCTGCTGTTAAGACTTGTAGCCCCAGCTTCCTGCTCTCTTCAGCTATCCTCTCCATTTTCTTGCCAAGCTCTTCTAGCTTCATTCCCCACTCTTCCTTATTTTGAGCTCTAACTCCCAGTCTTCCCTCCCAGGTCATCCACCTGACCCCTGGTTCTCCGCCCTCTTGGATGGCCCCTTTATTTTTTACCACAGGAAGAAGCTTATGTATTTACAGTGTGTGTGCGTACTCACCTAGTTGAGGTTTCAGGGGTCGAGTCCTAGCTCCTGGCCCCGCCTCTTCAGTGGTCACTACTAGGTCACTCTCCCTGAACCGTGAGCTTTATCATAACTCTGCTTAAAGCTATGAATGGATCCTGCCTCCACTACATCGCTTCCCAAACTATTCCACTTCCTGACTACTCTGTGGCTAAAGAAAAACTTCCTAACATGTGTGTATGTGTGTGTGTGTGTACTAACCTAATTGTGGTGGCAGTGGTCGACTCTCAGCTCCTGTGTGGGGAGAGAGAAGGGGGAAAGGGAGGGAGAGAGAGGGAGAGAAGGGGGAGAGAAGGAGGGGAGAGAGAGAGAGGGAGAGAGGAGAGAGAGAGAGAGGGGAGAGAGAGATAGAGAGATAGAGTGGAAGGTAGGAGTGTAAGAGGGAAGGGTAATATGGGTATGGGATTGAGAGAGAGATAGAGAGGGAGGATGTGTCAGGTCAGCTTTCAGGAAGGTGTGAAACCCTGTGCATATGTGTATGAGTGTGCATGCACTTCTAGGTTTATGTGTGCCCAGAAACAATCCTCCTCACTTCTATGTATCAATAATACTAATAAAATACCACTAATAATACAGGTAATTCTAATGATTATAATGCTAATGATGCTAATACTAATACTCAGCTTCTACAGGTGCTTGAACACTTGTGCATGTGTGTGTACTCACCTAGTTGTACTCACCTAGTTGTACTCACCTAGTTGTACTCACCTAGTTGAGGTTGCAGGGATCGAGTCCTAGCTCCTAGCCCTACCTCTTCACTGGTCGCTACTAGGTCACTCTCCCTGAACCGTGAGCTTTATCATACCTCTGCTTAAAGCTATGTATGGATCCTGCCTCCACTACATCGCTTCCCAAACTATTCCACTTACTGACTACTCTGTGGTTGAAGAAATACTTTGCACTTCCCCAATCTTCATGACTTTGCATTTGGCAGGGATAAATTCAAGGAGCCAGTAGCTGTCCAGGTCTCTTTGTAGTCCTGCCTGATACTCATCCGATTTGATTATTCTCATTAACTTCACATCATCTGCAAACAAGGACACTTCTGAGTCAATCCCTTCTCTTATGTCGTTCACATATACCAAGAACAGCACAGGTCCTAGGACTGACCCCTGTGGAACCCCGCTTGTCACAGGCGCCCACTCTGATACCTCGTCGCGTACCATGACTCGTTGTTGCCTCCCTGTCAGATATTCTCTGATCCATTGCAGTGCCTTTCCTGTTATGTGTGCCTGATCCTCTAGCTTTTGCAGTAACCTCTTGTGAGGAACTGTGTCGAAGGCATTCTTGCAGTCCAAAAATATGCAGTCGATCCACCCCTCTCTCTCTTGTCTTACTTCTGTCACCTTGTCATAAAACTCTAGTAGGTTTGTGACACAGGATTTTCCTTCCTTGAAACCGTGCTGGTTGTCAATTATACACTTTTTTTCTTTCCAGGTGCCCCACCACTCTCCTTCTGATGATCTTCTCCATGACCTTGCATACTATACACGTTAGTGATACAGGTCTGTAGTTTAGTGCCTCATGTCTGTCTCCCTTTTTAAAAATTGGGACTACATTTGCCATTTTCCATACCTCAAGGAGTTGCCCTTGGCTTGGTTACATGTACCTCATCCAGCACTTGCTGGTGTGCCCCCCTGTTCTGATTTCCGGGAGTCCAATTGGTTTCCACGGTAAATACCTCTTTAAATCTTGTGTTGAGCTCCTGACGTACCTCTTGGTCGTTTCTTGTGAATTCCCCATCACCCTTCCTCAGTCTGATTACCTGGTCCTTGACTATTGTTTTCCTCCTGATGTGGCTGTACAACAGCTTCAGGTCAGTCTTTACTTTTGATGCTATGTCATTTTCATATTGTCTCTGAGCCTCCCTTCTTATCTGTGCATATTCGTTTCTGGCTCTTCGGCTGATTTCTTTATTTTCGTGAGTTCTCTGTCTTCTGTACATTTTCCATTCTCTAGTACACCTAGTTTTTGTCTCCCTACACCTTTGGGTGAACCAAGGACTCGTTCTGTTCTTCCCATTATTTCTGTTTCCCTTGGGAACAAACCTCTCCTCTGCCTCCTTGCATTTTGTTCCTACATAGTCCATCATTTCTTGTACTGGTTTTCCTGTCAGTTCCCTCTCCCACTGAATGTCTTGAAGGAAGTTCCTCATGCCTGAGTAGTTCCCCCTTTTGTAGTTTGGGTTTTCCCAGCCTATTCCTGCTACTCTCTCCACTTGGAGCTCAACTATGTAGTCGAAGCACAGAACCACATGATCACTAGCTCCCAGGGGCCTTTCATACATGATACCCTCGATGTCAGAACTACTCATGGTGAATACAAGGTCAAGCCTTGCTGGTTCATCCTCTCCTCTCTCTCTGCTAGTGTCTCTAACATGTTAATGCATGAGGTTTTCCAGTACCACATCCATCATCTTGGCTCTCCATGTTTTGGGACCCCATGGGGCTCCAGGTTTTCCCCAGTCAATCTCCTTGTGACTGAAATCACCCATAACTAGTAACTTTGTTTCCCCCTTGTGTGCTTTCCTGGCCACCTCGGCTAGTGTGTTGATCATTGCTCTGTTGCTCTCATCGTATTCTTATCTTGGCCTCCTGCAGTTCTGTGGTGGGTTGTACATTACTGCAATTATCACGTTATGTCCCTCAGACTGAATTGTTCCTACTAAGTAGTCCCTTTCGCCCGTGCCATCCATTCCTTCCATTTTCTCAAAACCCCACTGGTTTTTAATGAGCAGTGCAACTCCTCCTCCCCCCTTCTCCCTCTGTCTTTTCTGAGGATTTGATATCCGGATGGAAAGATTGAATCTGTTATTATTCTGGTGAGTTTTATTTCTGTGAGTGCTATTATATCTGGGGATGTCTCTTTGATTCTTTCGTGCCACTCCTCATAATTGTTTGTTATTCCATCTGCATTTGTATACCACATCTTCAACTTCTTTTCTAAGACTGTGGTCTGGGAGGTAAATTGGGGTTGGGGAAGTGGGAGACCTGGTAAGGAACTATGGGTTGTTGCTGTGGGGGTGGAGTTTGTAATGTAGTGGGTGGGGACATTGGACGTTGCATGGGTGTTTTGATTTAGAGTGTTTGGTTGCACTGGCGTTGACCTGGTTGGGAGGGATCTATAGGAAGTTGTGAGGGAGGCTCTGATAGAGCTTCTCCATGCAGTTGTGCCCCTTCTTTCCCTACAGTCCCCTTATTTGTGGCTGAGGTAGCAGTCTCTGTTGTCAATCCCAAAATGTTCTTTAGTTCTTTAGGCTGTTTCAGATTTTTCAGTTCCTCTTCTGAACTCTGTATCCTAGCCTCTGCTGCTTTGACATGCACCTCCCACTTCCTGCTTTCCATATCTATCCTCTCTTCCATTCTCATGTTAAGTTCTTCTAGTTTCTTTTCCCGTTCATGTTCCCTTTTTATGAGCTCTGCTACCCAATCTTCCTTTGCAGTTTCCCCCTTCTGTCCCTTGGTTTTTCTTGTTGCTCTCTGGCAACCCATTTCTGCTTTATCCTGATTGCCTCAGAGTGGGAAACCTATGTAGTTCTGTATGTTAGGTTAGTAGTGTGTATGTCGGAGTGTGGGGGGGAGGTAGTGGAGGAACTGTGGCCATGTGGGAGAGGAGTGGAGAGGGGTGGGGAGGGGGAGGGTGAACGGGGGAGGGGAGGGTGAACGAGGGAGGGGAGGGATCAGGGGAAGTAGTGAGATGTCGGTGGTGAGGGGGGGGAGTGAATGTGTGAGTCTGGATATGTGTGAGTGTGTGTGTATGTGTGTGTGTGTGTGTGTGTGTGTGTGTGTGTGTGTGTGTGTGTGTGTGTGTGTGTGTGTGTGTGTGTGTAATTTTGTGCGTTGTAATGTAGAGTCTCAGTGGTCCTTGGCTGCCCACAACTTCTTGTGACCTGACCCCCAACCTCCTGGGACTTGACCGGCACGTACTTACAGTGTGTGTGTGTGTGTCTATGTGTATGTGTGTGTGTGTATGTGTGTGTGTGAGTGTGTGTATGTATATGTGTGTGTGTGTGTGTGTGTGTGTGTGTGTGTGTGTGTGTGTTTGTGTATGTGTCTGTACTCACCTATTTGTACTCACCTATTTGTGGTTGTAAGGGTCGAGTCCTAGCTCCTGGCCCCGCCTCTTCACCGGTTGCTACTAGGCCCTCTCTCTCCCCGCTCCATGAGCTTTATCAAACCTCGTCTTAAAACTGTGTATGGTTCCTGCCTCCACTACGTCATTTTCTAGACTATTCCACTGCCTGACAACTCTATGACTGAAGAAATACTTCCTACTATCTCTCTGACTCATTTGTGTCTTCAACTTCCAATTGTGGCCTCTTGTTTCTGTGTCCCCTCCCTGGAACATCCTGTCTTTGTCCACCTTGTCTATTCCATGCAGTATTTTATATGTCGTTATCATGTCTCCCCTGACCCTCCTGTCCTCCAGTGTCGTCAGGCCGATTTCCCTTAATCTTTCTTCATAGGACATTCCCCTTAGCTCTGGAACTAACCTTGTCACAAACCTTTGTACATTCTCTAGTTTCTTGACGTGCTTTATCAAGTGCGGGTTCCAAACAGGTGCTGCTTACTCCAGTATGGGCCTGACATACACGGTGTACAGTGTCTTGAATGATTCCTTACTAAGGTATCGCAATGCTGTGCTCAGGTTTGCCAGGCGCCCATATGCTGCAGCAGTTATCTGATTGATGTGTGCTTCCGGAGACATGCTCGGTGTTATACTCACCCCAAGATCTTTCTCCTTGAGTGAGGTTTGCAGTCTTTGGCCACCTAGCCTATACTCTGTCTGTGGTCTTCTGTGCCCTTCCCCTATCTTCATGACTTTGCATTTGGCAGGATTAAATTCGAGAAGCCATTTGCTGGACCAGGTGTCCAGTCTGTCCAGGTCTCTTTGAAGTCCTGCCTGGTCCTCATCAGATTTAATTCTCCTCATTAACTTCACATCATCTGCAAACAGGGACACTTCTGAGTCTAACCCTTCCGTCATGTCGTTCACATATACCAAAAATAGCACTGGTCCTAGGACCGACCCCTGTGGGACCCCGCTCGTCACCGGTGCCCACTGTGATACATCATTACGTACCATGACTCGTTGTTGCCTCACCTGTCAGGTATTCTCTGATCCATTGCAGTGCCCTTCCTGTTATATGCGCCTGATGCTCTAGCTTCTGCACTAATCTCTTGTGAGGAACTGTATCAAAGGCCTTCTTGCAGTCCAAGAAGATGCAATCAACCCACCCCTCTCTCTCGTGTCTTACTTCTGTTATTTTATCATAAAACTCCAGAAGGTGTGTGACACAGGATTTGCCTTCCGTGAATCCGTGCTGGTTGGCATTTATACTCCTGTTCCGTTCCAGGTGCTCCACCACTCTCCTCCTGATAATCTTCTCCATAATTTTGCATACTATACACGTCAATGACACAGGTCTATAGTTTAGTGCCTCTTTTCTGTCTCCTTTTTTAAAAATGGGAACTACATTTGCCATCTTCCATACCTCAGGTAGTTGCCCAGTTTCCAGGGATGTGTTGAAGATTGTGGTAAGTGGCACGCACAACATATCTGCTCCCGCTCTAAGGACCCACGGGGAAATGTTGTCCGGTCCCATTGCCTTTGTGTATATGTGTGTGTATGTGTGTGTGTGTGTGTGCGTGTGTGTGTGTGTGTGTGTGTAATTATGTGTCGAATTATGTGTGGGTTTATTATGTGTCTGAAAAGTAGGTGGCTTGTGCTTGGAGTGTAATGTGGATTCTCAGTTGTCGCTTGTGTCCACAACCTCTTGTGACCTGACTCCCACCCTCCTAGACTTATGCTCACCTACTTACAATGTTGCCTATGCTTGACCAGCTTATAGTAAGTTAATCGCCTTGTTCAATGGATTACCATTTGCTATTCCTTATTGAATACTTGAGTGCCTATTCCTTATCGTGCTATGAGAGTTAGACCAATCACATTCATCTTGGCGGTTAATTGGAACCTGGAACCCCACACATGTTTGTGTGTGTGTGTGTGTGTGTGTGTGTGTGTGTGTGTGTGTGTGTGTGTGTGTGTGTGTGTGTGTGTGTGTGTGTGTGTGTGTGTATGTGTGTGTGTGTATGTGTGTGCGTATGTGTGTGCGTGTGTGTGTGTTTGTGTGTGTGTATGTGTATCTGTGTGTGTATGTATGTGTGTGTGTGTGTGTGTGTGTGTGTGTGTGTGTGTGTATGTGTGTGTGTGTGTGTGTGTATATGTGTGTGTGTGTATGTGTGTGCGTATGTGTGTGCGTGTGTGTGTTTGTGTGTGTGTATGTGTATGTGTGTGTGTATGTATGTGTGTGTGTGTGTGTGTGTGTGTGTATGTGTGCGTGTGTGTGTGTACTCACCTAGTTGTACTCACCTAGTTGAGGTTGCGGGGGTCGAGTCCGAGCTCCTGGCCCCGCCTCTTCACTGATCGCTACTAGGTCACTCTACCTGTGCCGTGACCTTTATCATACCTCTGCTTAAAGCTATGTATGGATCCTGCCTCCACTACATCGCTTCCCAAACTTTTCCACTTACTGACTACTCTGTGGCTGAAGAAATACTTCCTAACATCCCTGTGATTCATCTGTGTCTTCAGCTTCCAACTGTGTCCCCTTGTTACTGTGTCCAATCTTTGGAACATCCTGTCTTTGTCCACCTTGTCAATTCCTCTCAGTATTTTGTATGTCGTTATCATGTCCTCCCTATCTCTCCTGTCCTCCAGTGTCGTCAAGTTGATTTCCCTTAACCTCTCCTTGTAGGACATACCTCTTAGCTCTGGGACTAGTCTTGTTGCAAACCTTTGCACTTTCTCTAGTTTCTTTACGTGCTTGGCTAGGTGTTGGTTCCAAACTGGTGCCGCATACTCCAATATGGGCCTAACGTACACGGTGTACAGGGTCCTGAATGATTCCTTATTAAGATGTCGGAATGCTGTTCTGAGGTTTGCTAGGCGCCCATATGCTGCAGCAGTTATTTGGTTGATGTGCGCTTCAGGAGATGTGCCTGGTGTTATACTCACCCCAAGATCTTTTTCCTTGAGTGAGGTTTGTAGTCTCTGGCCCCCTAGACTGTACTCCGTCTGCGGTCTTCTTTGCCCTTCCCCAATCTTCATGACTTTGCACTTGGTGGGATTGAACTCCAGGAGCCAATTGCTGGACCAGGTCTGCAGCCTGTCCAGATCCCTTTGTAGTTCTGCCTGGTCTTCGATCGAGTGAATTCTTCTCATCAACTTCACGTCATCTGCAAACAGGGACACCTCAGAATCTATTCCTTCCGTCAGGTCTTTCACAAATACCAGAAACAGCACTGGTCCTAGGACTGACCCCTGTGGGACCCCGCTGGTCACAGGTGTCCACTCTGACACCGCGTCACGTACCATGACTCGCTGCTGTCTTCCTGACAAGTATTCCCTGATCCATTGTAGTGCCTTCCCTTTTATCCCTGCTTGGTCCTCCAGTTTTTGCACCAATCTCTTGTGTGGAACTGTGTCAAACGTCTTCTTGCAGTCCAAGAAAATGCAATCCA
>NC_091301.1:58636715-58669754 GCF_038502225.1 Cherax quadricarinatus | reverse complement strand
ATGCCTGAGTAGTTCCCCCTTTTGTAGTTTGGTTTTTCCCAGCCTATTCCTGCTACTCTCTCCACTTGGAGCTCAACTATGTAGTCGAAGCACAGAACCACATGATCACTAGCTCCCAGGGGCCTTTCATACATGATACCCTCGATGTCCGAACTACTCATGGTGAATACAAGGTCCAACCTTGCTGGTTCATCCTCTCCTCTCTCTCTGGTAGTGTCTCTAACATGTTGATGCATGAGGTTCTCCAGTACCACATTCATCATCTTGGCTCTCCATGTTTCGGGACCCCCATGGGGCTCCAGGTTTTCCCAGTCAATCTCCTTGTGATTGAAATCACCCATAACTAGTAACTTTGCTCCCCCCATGTGTGCTCTCCTGGCCACCTCGGCTAGTGTGTCGATCATTGCTCTGTTGCTCTCATCGTATTCTTCTCTTGGCCTCCTGCAGTTCTGTGGTGGGTTGTACATTACTGCAATTATCACCTTATGTCCCTCAGACTGGATTGTTCCTACTAAGTAGTCCCTTTCGCCCATGCCATCCATTCCTTCCATTTTCTCAAAACCCCACTGGTTTTTAATGAGCAATGCAACTCCTCCTCCCCCTCTCCTCCCTCTGTCTTTCCTGAGGTTTTGATATCCGGGTGGAAAGATTGAATCTGTTATTATTCTGGTGAGTTTTGTTTCTGTGAGTGCTATTATGTCTGGGGATGTCTCTTTGATTCTTTCGTGCCACTCCTCATACTTGTTTGTTATTCCATCTGCATTTGTATACCACACCTTCAACTTCTTTTCTAAGACTGTGGTCTGGGAAGTATATTGGGGTTGGGGAAGTGGGAGACCTGGTAAGGAACTATGGGTTTTGCTGTGGGGGTGAAGTTTGTAATGTAGTGGGTGGGGGCATTGGATGTGGCATGGGTGTTTTGATTTAGAGTGTTTAGTTGCACTGGGGTTGACCTGGTTGGGAGGCTTCTATAGAAAGTTGTGAGGGAGGCTGTATTTGATCTTCTTCCTGGGTCTGGGATCTCCTGTCTGTCTTCTCCATCCCCTCTCTTTCCTCCTTTCGCCTTTGTACCATCTCTCTCAGTTTCTTCCTTTCTTCTTGTGTTCTGTTGCGGTCGAGATACACCTTCCTGTATGCCGTCATGTCCCTTAATCGTGCTTTCTCCTGCAGGATCCTGGTCCGAGTCGCTTCTGCCTTGAAGGTCACTCTCACTGGCCGGGTTCTTTTTTTTACAAACCCCCCTATTCTCCGAAAATTTTCCAGCTGGGTCATATCGTCTTCTCCTATTGCTTTCATGATGCTTTCAATTGCTTTTTTTCCCCTTGTTTTCTTGCTTGATATGTTTCCCCTTCGACTTCCTGGAGCCCATACACAAAGACTGACCTCACCCTTTCATTCTCCCACTGCATATCCCTGTGTATCCCCTCATTTAATTTGGTTTCCTCCACTGCAGCTTTCCTTTCATCAGTTTCACTGGCTAATGTACTTGGGCTCAGTGGCCTGTCATTTTCCCTTCTCGGCTTTCCTTGGGCTCTGTTGTTGTCTGTTAGGGCCTCCACATAAAGCTTAGCTCTTTCATTTGCTACAGTCTCCTCTGATAGAGCATCTCCATGTGTGTGTGTGTGTGTGTGTGTGTGTGTGTGTGTGTGTGTGTGTTACGGCCCCCTGCCAAGCTAGCGGTTAAATAGTTAACCTGCCGGCCGGCAGTACCACTGGGTACGTCATCAAACCCATTGTGGGGTCTGCTGAGCCGGCCTTGGAACATTGTGTACCTGAGCACCTCACGGTACGCATGTAAGCAGTAAGTACCTGAACTCCTCAGGGTACGCATCTAAGCTGTAGGTACCTGGACACCTAATGGTACACATCTACTGGCTTTAGAAACATTAAGTACCTGAGCACCTCACGGTACGCATCTACGCAGTAGGTACCTGAACACCTAATCGTACCCATCTACTGGCGTTAGAAGAACCGCTCACCGCAGCTCACTGAGTCTGTTGGCCTCAGTTACTTGACGGCCGCATTCAGTGAGCTGGCAGCATGGTGTTCGGCTAGCGGTGTGTCAACCGGCTTTGGAGAGGATTTACTGGACTACCGGTGATGTCTGCGGACTCACCGTCTACGCTGGTCAACTGTGGGCCGGAGTCATCGGATGCTGTTAGGTGGGACATTCCATGAAGATAAGGTTGGAGTGTTACACTGAACTGGGCTAGGTCCGTAGTGTGACACTTAAGCAAGTATGATGGAGTGGAACACTGAGATATGCTACAGGACTGTAGTGGAACACTGAGACGAAAAGGGTGTCGTGTGACACTGAAGATGGCCTGGTTGTAGTGTACATTGAATAGTGTCATGTGACTGGCCTCGACAAAGACGCTATGCGGGTAGTGTGACGCAGAGACAAGGGTGTCAAGTGTGACACGGTTGCGAAAGTGTGTGTATTACACGGAGAAAAGGGTGTCAAGTGACACGGTGGAGAAAGAGCGTCACAACTCGGATAAGTGTCGTGAGAAACGCAGTTGATTGTAATTTATTATTTTAAATGTTACTTAATTTATTATTTTAGCATAGAGATATATATATAGTGACACAGTAGTGTCAAGAGTTGTACCCTGTGTAGGGTCACGAATTATTATTTATTATTTTAGTAAAATGCTAATTATAATTTATTATTGTAACATGTATATATTATCAGATGTCGGTTCAAATACCTCTAGACCAAAGAAAGTTGATTTTTATATAATATTAAAGATTAATTGATTTTAATGTGTGTATTTATGTATCGGAGGCTGCCATAGTGAAGAGCTCTGTTCCACAAGGCACAGTACTCGCCCCCATCTTATTCCTTATCCTCATATCAGACATAAACAGAGATGTACATCACAGCACCGTATCATCCTTTGCGGATGATACTAGGATCTGCATGAGGCTGCCATCTGCTGAGGACACGGGTAACCTCCAAGAAGATATAAACAAAGTTTTCCAGTGGGCAACGGTAAACAATATGATGTTCAATGAGGACAAATTCCAACTACTCCTTTATGGAAAACTGGAGGAGATAATAACTAGAACAGAGTATACTACTGACTCCGGCCATACAATAGAGCGGAAAAATAATGTAAGGGACCTGGGAGTAGTAATGTCTGAGGATCTCACTTTCAAGGATCACAAGAGTGCCACGATCGCACGTGCAAAGAAAATGATAGGATGGATAATGAGAACTTTCAAAACGAGAGATACCAAGCCCATGATGATCCTTTTCAAATCACTTGTTCTCTCTAGGCTGGAATACTGCTGTACATTAACATCTCCATTCAAAGCAGGTGAAATCGCAGATCTAGAGAGTGTACAGAGATCCTTTACTGCACGTATAAGTTCTGTCATGCACCTTAACTACTGGGAACGCTTGGAAGCACTTGACTTGTACTCATTGGAACGCAGGAGGGAGAGATATATCATAATCTACACTTGGAAAATCTTGGAAGGAATGGTCCCAAATCTGCACACAGAAATCACTCCCTACGAAAGTAAAAGACTGGGCAGGCGATGCAAAATGCCCCCAATAAAAAGTAGGGGCGCCATTGGTACACTAAGAGAAAACACCATAAGTGTCCGGGGCCCAAAACTGTTCAACAGCCTCCCATCAAGCATTAGGGGAATTGCCAATAAACCCCTGGCTGCCTTCAAAAGAGAGTTGGACAGATACCTAAAGTCAGTGCCGGATCAGCCGGGCTGTGGCTCGTAAATTGGACTGCGTGCGGCCAGCAGTAACAGCCTAGTTGATCAGGCCCTGATCCATCGGGAGGCCTGGTCATGGACCGGGGCGCGGGGGCGTTGATCCCCGGAATAACCTCCAGGTGTGTATGTGTATGTGTGTGTGTGTGTGTGTGTGTATGTGTGTGTGTGTGTGTGTGTGTGTGTGTGTGTGTGTGTGTGTGTATGTGTGTGTGTGTGTGTGTGTGTGTGTGTGTGTGTATGTGTATGTGTTTTTGTGTGTGTGTGTGTGTGTGTGTGTGTGTGTGTGTGTGTGTGTGTGTGTGTGTGTGTGTGGGCTAGGTGTTCATAGAATTTTGTGAATATCTTGGTTACAGTGATTTTAGTGGATTTGAGATGGGTGTTAGTCTGTTATGTTGTTCTTAGTTTATGGTGATTTTGGTGGTGTTTTGACTGTATTCAGTGGTGTTTTAGTAGTATTCAGTGGTGTATTTGAGAGTACTCAAAATGATATTTTGGAAGTGTTTCAGTGTTGTTTGGAATTGTTCAAAGGTATTTTTGTGAGTATTCAAATGATTTATGAGAGTATTTTGAAGGTGTTCAAAGTAAAGTGAGGTGTGTGTGCGTATTAACTTCGTAATATGTAAAATTGCGACTATTGAATTTATCGAAAAGTGGCTATAAGTGTTGTGGTGACTTTTTCTAATGAAATAGTTAAAACGAGAAAATTTTTGGGTTATGAGTGAAAATTGTGAGGTGTTGGTGGGAGTGTGAGGGTTTGGGAGGGTGGGGAGAAGGAGAGAGAGAAGGTTACTTCGTGGGGAGTGACCTGAGATGAAATAGTTAAAACGAGAAAAATGTCTAGACGTGAGGAGAGTGAATCTTTTGTAAAGAAATTGTGGATTGTTGTGGGTATTAACGAAAAAAATGTGGAACTATTTGGGTTATCCTGGAGTTTACCTGGAGAGAGTTCCGGGGGTCAACGCCCCCGCGGCCCGGTCTGAGACCAGGCCTCCTGGTGGATCAGAGCCTGATCAACCAGGCTGTTGCTGCTGGCTGCACGCAAACCAACATACGAGCCACAGCCCGGCTGATCCGGAACTGACTTTAGGTGCTTGTCCAGTGCCAGCTTGAAGACTGCCAGGGGTCTGTTGGTAATCCCCCTTATGTGTGCTGGGAGGCAGTTGAACAGTCTCGGGCCCCTGACACTTATTGTATGGTCTCTTAACGTGCTAGTGACACCCCTGCTTTTCATTGGGGGGATGGTGCATCGTCTGCCAAGTCTTTTGCTTTCGTAGTGAGTGATTTTCGTGGGCAAGTTCGGTACTAGTCCCTCTAGGATTTTCCAGGTGTATATAATCATGTATCTCTCCCTCCTGCGTTCCAGGGAATACAGGTTTAGGAACCTCAAGCGCTCCCAATAATTGAGGTGTTTTATCTCCGTTATGCGCGCCGTGAAGGTTCTCTGTACATTTTCTAGGTCGGCAATTTCACCTGCCTTGAAAGGTGCTGTTAGTGTGCAGCAATATTCCAGCCTAGATAGAACAAGTGACCTGAAGAGTGTCATCATGGGCTTGGCCTCCCTAGTTTTGAAGGTTCTCATTATCCATCCTGGGTTAAGAGCGAAAATGTTTTCCCTATGTTGTATAAGAAATGTGTAATGCTGAGATGTGGATGACGAAGAAGATCCAGAACAAAAAAAAAAATGCATAGAATTTCTTCAAGAGAAAAGTATGTTGATTTTAGTCAATGAATTGTACCTTTTTTCAATGAATTTTTTTTTGTTGGATGTATATGAAATGCATTGTTGTATAATAAATAGTGTTATCCTGCATTTTAAGTTAATGTCTGCTCGACAAGATTCAGCCTGTGTGCGGGGTCATCACGTGACGTCACTGACATAGGGGGAAGTCGACAAGATTCAGCCTGTATGTGTGAGGTCATCACGTGACGTCACTGACCGCCGAGTAAAAACAGGTGGGGTGACGTCACACTTGTTTAGACCTGTAGTAAGAGAAAGTACCATGCTCATAGGGGGAGTTCATTTGAATGCTTACCCCCAGAGGGGGGGAATCCAAAAAACCTTGATCCAAGGAGATGGAGACTTTGATTTCGAGAAAAAAATGATCCGAGGAATTGGAGCAGGGAATTTGGGGTGAAAGTGGGAGTTCATTTGAATGCTTACCCCCAGAGGGGGGAACCCAAAAAACCTTGATCCAAGGAGATGGAGTCTTTGTATTATCGAGAAATCCTTGATCCAAGGAGATGGAGGAGGAATATTTGGGGTGAAAGTGAGAGTCCATTTTGAATGCTTATCCCCAGAGGGTGGAATCCAAAAAACTTGATCCGAGGAGATCATAAGAAAATGAAATTAAAAAAAAAATTGGGATAGGGGTGAAAGTGGGAGGGGGAACCTCAAAAATTTGATCCGAGGAGATGGAGAGCACAAGAAAATGAAATTCAAAGAAAATTTGAAAAAAATTGGAAAAAAATTCGAGGGGCGGGGGGCGATCCGGACGACGCTGCAGAAGGCGCAGCAGAAGGCGCTGCAGAAGGCGCGGGCGGGCGCGAGGGCGGGCGCGAGGGCGCGGGCGGGCGCGAGGGCGCGCGGGGCTCGGAAGGAGTCCACTCAGAGGTAGGAGCCACTCTGTAGAAGGCCTTTCGGGAGGAGCCACTGGGTGGGGGTCGTGGGTGGTGGTCGTGGGTAGGGGTCGTGGGTGGGGATCGTGGGTGGGGGTCGTGGGTGGGGGTCGTGGGTGGGGGTCATGGGTGGCGGTCGTGGGTGGGGGTCGTGGGTGGGGGTCGTGGGTGGGGGTCGTGGGTGGGGGTCGTGGGTGGGGTCATGGGTGGGGTCATGGGTGGGGTCATGGGTGGGGGTCGTGGGTGGGGGTCGTGGGTGGGGGTCATGGGTGGGGGTCGTGGGTGGGGTCAAGGTCATTAGCATAAAGGTGTGAAAAGGAGTTCGCTCAGAGGAGACCGTACCGTGGAGACCGTACCGTGGGAGACCGCTCAGAGGAGACCATACCGTGGAGACCGTACCGTGGGAGACCGCTCTGTAGAAGACCGCTCTGTAGAAATCAGTACTACTAATGTATATATGCAAAACAACCTCGGGGAGAGTAGAATGATAGTTTTAGGCCTTTCGTGTTGCAATCAACACATCATTAGGAGCTTGCAAAATTGCTAAAAGAGGAGGATGTCCAAGCAAGTACGTTCCGACAGGGCTGTCTTCACTGGACTGAGCGAATTAGAAGGATACAGGAAGTGCACCCAGGCACAACAGTGCCCACAGCCAGAAGGATGAATATTATAGCATTAGAAAAATCCCACAAGCATTAATGTAATAGCCTAAATGATATTAATGTGGCATTAATAAAAAAAATCGGTCATTTTCCGGTATGATATCAATAACTTTATATACATAAACATATCGTCAGTGATATGGAAGTCACTGGCAATTATGGGGTAGTCTCCCACAAAACGGTGTGTCCATTTAAAGTGACAAGAAAATGGTAACCTTTAAGGGGTAGACCTTCAAAAGTTTTGTAAAGGAAACGGGGCTCATTAAAATAAACTCATTTAAGAGGGAAGCATCTGTGTTAACATGAAAAACGGCCACAGTTATTCAACCCACATAATTCTGACACAAACTCGGGTTCAACCTTCAGAAACTGCAGGAGAAATAGGCACTAATTCCTTGGTATGGCACTACATTTAAGACAGTCTAATGCATTCATACGAGAGCTCAATTTTAGACTGTGTACTATTGCCTCAACTAAAGACGCATCTAATTTGAGCAACCGGTCAGTGATATTGTATAATGAATGCCTATCATGTTTAATAATTGCCGACAATACGATATTCTTTTCAAGCCAGGAGAAACAAGGAAAGATGACTCTTGCTTCCAGCTAATTTGTTGGGTTATTATAAGCTCTAATATGGTTGAAAATCGCGTTCGACTCCTGTGCTATACATATCGAATAACAATGCTCGGAAATTCTCACTTCCAATGCTTTTCCTGTTTGTCCCAAATATTAGAGTTTGCAACTGGTGCAACCAACTCTTTAGACACTACCAACACATTGTTGGGGTGAATTCTTTGTCAGAATGCTTCTAACAGTCCGTGAATTTTTAAATACTACTTGTATATTAAATCTAAGAGCATTCAGCAGGATAGATAATTCTTGTTGTGTGTGTTAACACCAGCACATTCTTGGTCTGAGGTGTTATCCTAGGTTCTGTTCTATAATAAGTTTTCTTAGCTGCCAGCAAGGCAGATTCCACAAACACCTTAGGTCTTAGGATATCGCAGCTTCATACTAATCTCAAATATTTTCCTAATGTCTTCATCTAGGAACTCCGGACTGCACACTCTGTAGGTTCTCAGAAACAAAGTAAGAATTACACACCTTTTGAGTCTAGTCTCATGGTTGGAATAGTAGTGAATGTATGAACACACATTGGTGGCCTTCCTATATACTGTAAACTTAAACTTTCTATCAGCCCGGTGTAGTAACACATTTAAGAATGAAAGTTTAGAGTCCTCTGCGCTCTCGACTGTGAATTTAATAGTTGGTTGCAACGGCTGTAGTCTCTCCTATTTGGGACAAACGGGAAAACCATTGAAGGTGAGAATCTTCCAGAACCGTTATTCGACACGTATAGCACAGGAGTTGAACGAGATTTTCAACCACATTAGAGCTTGTAATAACCCGGCAAATTGGCGGGAAGCAAGAGTCATCTTCCCTTGTTCCTCCTGGCTTGAAAGGAATATTGTAAATTCTGCAATTATTAAGCATGATAGGCATTCATTATACAATATCAGTGATCGGTTGTTCAAACTAGATGCATTTTTAGTTAAATAGTGTGCACACGGAGGAATCAGGGCCTATTTTTCCTGCAGTTTCTGAAGGTTGAACCAGAGTTTGTGTCAGTAAAATGTGGGTTGAACAACTGTGGCCATCTTATATGTTATTACAGATGCCTCCCTCTTTAAATGAGTTTATCTTAATGAGCACCATTTCCTTTACTTTTATAAGTCTTCCATTTAAAGGTTACCATTTTCTCGTTACTTTAAATTGACACACTGTCCCATGGGAGGCTACCCCATAATTGCCAGTGACTTCTATATTACTGACAATATATTTATGGAAATTAAAGTTATTGATATCATAGCAAAATATGACCGAATTTGTTATTATTGCTACATTAATTTCGTCTAAGCTATTACAATATCAATGCTTGTGCGATTTTTCAAATGCTATAATATTAATCTTTCTGGCTGGGGGCATTGTTGTGCCTGGAGGCACTTCCTGTACCCTTCTCTCTCCCTCCCTCACTCACTCCAGTGAAGACATCCTTTGGGAATGAACTTGCTTGGATATCTTCCTCTTTTCTGCAATATGTCTGTAGCCCCTCAATAAACACGTACATCTTGAAGTCTACCCAACAGTCTTTTATCTACCAATATGTAGTCCAACAAACTACTGTCATTATGCCCTACATCATAACTTGTATACTTATTTATCCTCTTTTTCTTAAAATACTTATTACCTATAACTAAACCCCTTTGATTGAAGAAAGTTCAATCAAAGGGCCCCGATTATCATTTACACCTGGCACCCATACCTTACCTACCACACCCTCCCTAAATGTTTCTTTTACTTTAGCATTTAGGTCCCATTCCACAGTTATTCTCTCACTTTAACTTCTAACGTCTAACGTTTAACGTCTACCAAAATCTCTCTCTCTCTCCTCTGCATTCCTCTCTCCCTTGAATTTATTCATTTATATTCCCTATTCTCCTTCCATACCTGATCCCTCAAAATTTTTGCTGCTCTTTCCATAGCTCTAACTATCTCAGATACTCCTGACTTAATCCCATTTATTTCTCCCCACTGAAACTCGCCTACCCCCTTCAGCTTTGTTTTACTTAGAACCAAGACATCGAACTTCTTGTCATTCATAACATTAACAATCATTTCTTTCTTATCATCCGCACTACATCCATGCACATTCAAACATCACAATTTTTCTTCTTCTATTGTTTACTATTTTCTACAGGGGAATGGGCTACTAGCTCATTGCTCCCGGCAATTTATTCGCCTCATACAACACGCATGGCTTAGGGAGGAAAGATTCTTTTGCACTTCCCCATAGAGAATAAAGGAAATAAAGAAGAACAAGAAATATTAAGTAAAATGAAGAAAAACCTAGCTGTGTATATATATATATATATATATATATATATATATATATATATATATATATATATATATATATATATATATATTTATATATATGCATGTGCATGCCTGTGTAGTGTGACGTACGTGTAAGTAGAAGTATCAAGATATATCTGTTATCGAGTCTCTATATTAGATAAAAAGAACACCAGCAATCCTACCATCATGTAAAACAGTTACAGGTTTCTGTTGCACACTCACTTCGCAGGACAGTAGTACCTCCCTGGGTGGTTGTTGTCTAGCAACCTACTACCTGTATATCCCCCATGCATCCATGCTGTCCTTCACCCGTCACCCCACAGCTGGCGCCCTCCCACCCCCACGATATCAGCAATGTCACAAGTAGTCGCGGGTTCCCAGGAATCTTCACGACAGAGCCAAAGCTGTCGTTCACGAGGCATCTGCCGGGTGTGCTACAGGGAATGTGCACTCAATCCCACAACTGGCAACATCCGTGCACACAATGGATGTCTAGGCTCCAGGAGAGCTCCAAATGAGAACAACCAACAGCCTCCCCAGCAGACAGGGCTGACAGCTACAGTGACTTCACTTCTACAGAGGACCTAAAATCTTCAATCAAATTAACATCCAAAATGACTCTGACACACATCCGAAAAGCAGCTCGCCCTCAAGCTGCTAGCAAATTCACTAACCTTCTGAAGAAAGTCAACGATGCTCCTTCAAGCAACAGATCCTGGCACAACCTGCTGTTTTTGGCAATGCCTGTTTGGCTGTCCCACCAAGGAGGGACAAGTCACTAGCAACACATGTTATTAGGGCAATAAATGCATTTCCAAAGGATGACAACCTCGTCCGTCTCCCCCCTAGGGCGACAAACACCCGCCGGGCAAATGCCAACAACAGGACACCCGACGCCTCAAAAATCAGCCCAAATTAGCAAAAAAATAGAAGAGGGTAATACTATTGGAGCTCTGAGGCTTATAACCAGTGATGATACCATCGCTCCCAAGGACGTCAGCACGGCACAAGTTCTGAAGGACAAACATCCACCCAGGGCTCCCAGTACCAACATTGACCTCCCTGACATTGCAGCAGGCGAAGAACATCTAACCTTACAGGATGATGATGGGAATAAAGCTGCTATGTCATTTCCAGCGGGAGGTTTCACCGGTTTAAGGCCTCAACATTTAAAACAAATACTCAGTCCAGCACATTTTTCATTTCTCATCTATGTTACATATCACATTTCTCACCCTCATCATCCCTAAAACATCCTTTCTTATTCATCCGTATATCACCAAGAGATGTTTTAACCCCGACGAGCCATCAAGACGTAGGAGCCAGAGCAACCATCACCACTCCAACACCACCTACCACACTCTGGTTCCTACGTCGTGATGGGTCGTCGGGATAAAATATCTCTAGGAGACATACGGATGAATAAGGAAGGATGTTTTAGGGATGACGTGGATGAGAAATGTGATATGTAACATAGATGAGAAATGAAAAAAATGTGGTATGAATATTCAGTTTGAGAAAAAAATGTGTAAAACAATTTTATGTTTTGATGTTTTTAACATAAATTTGTTGGGTAAATTGTATTAATATTTTTTGTTGATGAATAGTTAACATGAACTTAGTAAAGTGATTGTGTATTAGTTGGAGGTGTGTGACTTAGTTCTGGTAATGTCTCATGTCATGGTAAATTTTTGGTGCTTATGTCTTATATTTATTGTCAATATGTCAAGTATAGGTTTTGGTGTATGTCTTAGTTATGATGTGTATGTCTTAGTTGGAGGTGAATGTCTTAGATTTGGTGTGTATGTCTTATGTCTTAAATTTGTGATTGAAATGTGTAAGTCGTGGGGGTCTGTGCATTTTTTTTTTTTTTTTTTGGTGATGGTGATATGTCATAGTGCTCATGTTATGTTATAGATGTTGGTGGAAGTGTCGTGGTATTTTTGTGTATGTCTTATTTTTGTGCGAATGTTTAAAAAGTAAGTGTTTTCAGTGATCATAGTAGTTTTGAGATGCATGATCTTAGATTTTTGGTGATCTTGGTGATGAGTGTTGATAGATGATGGTAAACATGATATGGAATTGGTGATCGTGATTTTTGTGTGAGTGTTTATAAAAATGAGCGTTTTCTGTGATTTAATGGTGGGGTCATAAAATCAGGTAATCGTCTTGGATATAGTATTCTTGGATATTGTGGGTACAACAGGTTGACACAAGGTGGGTTGGGTGTGATGTTACTGATCACCAATTAAACACAGATGGGAGTGTGGCGTCACTGGAGGTGACCTCGCCGGTCCTGTGGGGTGTGCCATCGTGTGTTGGTGGAAGTGAGGTGAGTGCGCTCAGATATTGTCAAATATGATTTTTTTTGTGTGAATGTTTATAAAAAATGAGTGTCTGCTGTTATATTAGTGGTTTTTGAGGTAAGTGAATATGGGTGCTTGTTGTTGGTGGTTGTCTTAGATTTATGTGTGTACAAGATATGTTTTCAGTTGATGGTGATCATGTACTAAGTGTTTGTGTGTATTAGGTTTGTGTTCATTTTTTTTTTTTTTTTTTTTTTTTTGCGCCCATGGGGAGGGAGTTCTTGGTTATAGTGATTTGAGGGGATTTCTATAAATGGGTGTTAGCTGGTGATGTTAAACTTAGTTTCTGGTGATTTTGACGGTGTTTTGGTAGTATTCAGTGGTGATTTGGTAGTAATCAGTAGTGTTTTGGGAGTATTCGGAGGTGTTTGATTTTGATTTTGAAGGTGTTCAAATGATGTGCAGAGTATATTTTGAAGATGTTCAGTGGTGTTTTGGTGTTGTTCAGAGTTGGTTCAAAGTTAGTTAGTGTGTTAGTTATGGTAATGTCTCATGTCATAAGTGTATGAGTTAGTTTTTTTTTTTTGTGCTACAGATGTAAAGTCTGGAGAATGGGGGAGGAGTTTGGTAGATGAGATGTAATTTCGGTTAATGAAATGTGTAAGTATGAATGAGAATGTAAATTGGTGGGTGAGTTAGAGAAGACAAAATGTTATGTGATCTTAGTAAAAGTAGAGATAGTTTTAGTGAGCTTCGTTATGATGATGTTTTAAGAGAATGTGTACAAAAATGTGCGATCTTAGTGGTGGGGTTATAGAATTTTGCAAACGTCTTGAATGTGGTGATCTTCGATATTGGAGATATAACAGGTTGAAACAAGGTGTTTGGGTGTGACGTCGCTGATAGCCAAGTAAACACAGGATGGAGTGTGATGTCATGGGAGGTATCCCTATCTGTGCAGGTATGTGTTGGTGATAGTGAGGGGAGTGTATTAGATATTGTATGGAGTTGGTGATTGTGATTTTTTTGTGCGAATGTTTATAAAAATGAGTGTTTTCTGCGATCGTAGTGCTTTTGAGGTGAGTGGTCATTGATGATAGTTGATGGAAGTCTTAGTTTTTTTATTTTTGTGTGTGTGTACATGTTATGTTTTCAGTTGGTGGTGATCCTGTTGTAAGTGTTTCGGTGTTTTTTGGATATGTTCAAAGGTTTTTTTGTGAGTATTCAAATGATTTCTGCGAATGTTTTTTTTTTTTTTTGCGCTCATGTTATATAAGAGTATGAGGTGAGTGGGATCGTCTTGGTAATAGTGATTTGAGTGGATTTCTATAAAATGGGTGTTAGTTGGTGGTGTTGATCTTAGTTTCTGGTGATTTTTAGTGTTGTTTGGGCAGTATTCGGTGCTGTTTTGGTAGTATTCAGTGGTGTTTTGGGAGTATTCAAAGGAGTTTGTTGATGTTTTTGAATGTGTTCAAATGATGTTTTAGGAGTAATCAAAGGTAATTGATGTTGTTTTTGGCGTTGTACAAAGTAAAGTGTGGTGTGTGTGGGTGTGTTTGTGTTAGTTTTGGTAAAATGTCTCATGTCATAAGTGTATGAGTTAGTTTTTGTGATAATGTTGTAAAGTCTGGAGACTGAGGGAGTAGTATGGTGGATGAGTTGTAAAATTTCAGTTAATGAAATGTGTAAGTGTAGATAAATTAGAGATGACAAATCTTATTTGGGAGTATTCAAAATGATATTTTGGAAGTGCTTCAGTGTTGTTTGGAAATGTTCAAAGGTGTTTATGTGAGTATTCAAATGATTTATGAGAGTGTTCGAAGTAATCTTGGGGTTGTTCTGTAGTGAGATGATAAAGGTTGTCGATGAGAGAATATTTCTTAAGAGATATTGAGAAAAGGTGGTCTCAAATGATGATGTATGAGAGCGTTTTGAAGGTGTTCAAAGTGAGTTGTCTGTGTGTGTTAGGTGGTCATAGAATTTTGTGAATATCTTGGATACAGTGATTTTAGTGGATTTGAGATGGGTGATGAGATGCATTTGTTGATGTGAAATGTGATTTTTGTGTTTGTTCTGAAGAGGTGTGTTGGGAGATGGGTGAGTGGATGTGAAGAAATTATTCAAAAATGATATTTTGGAAGTGATTCAGTGTAGTTTGGAAATGTTCAAAGGTGTTTTTTGTGAGTAATCAAATGATTTATGAGAGTGTTCGAAGACATCTTTCGGTTGTTCTGTAGTGAGATGATAAAGGTTGTGGATGAGAGAACATTTCTTAAGAGATATTGAGAAAAGGTGGTCTCAAATGATGATGTATGAGAGTGATTTGAAGGTGCTTAAAGTAAAGTGAGGTGTGTGTGTGTGTGTGTGCTTGTGTGTCTTAGGTGGTCATAGAATTTTGTGAATATCTTGGTTACAGTGATTTTAGTGGATTTGAGATGGGTGATGAGATGCATTTGTGGGTGTGAAATGTGATTTTTGTGTGTGTTCTGAAGAGGTGTGTTGGGAGATGGGTGAGTGGATGTGAAGAAATGTGGGTGAGATGGAGAGGGGTATGGGAAGGGTTGTATTAGAAATTTAATAAAATATGGGGGGATTTTACTGAAAACAAAGGTAATGTGTGAATATTTAAAAAAAAATTATAGAAGTGAAAAGTTATGATATATTGGTAAAGAATGGAGGGTGTTGAAACATGTCGCAGTAGTTGGGTAGTGAGATTAGTTGTTGTGAGTATAATATCAATTTATGTGGATACATATCGTAGGGGTTCTTAATGGAGATATCGAGGGTTGAAGGTAGACACACTTGTTGGATGGTAACATATATTGTCAGACTGTGATGATGAGGAATGGAGCCCAGCCTCTGCCTGTCTTCGCCTGGAGGTCTACACGCCGATCTGAGGGGGAGGCAGAGGTACGACCGTACACATGCGCATCCCGTGACGTCATACAAAATCACAGGCCTACAAGGGATCTCCTATCTAAAGCACATGGATGATACTATATGCTATAGAACATAGGGATCAGCAACTATGCTGACAGCTCGGTCATGTTACGTATGTCGTCTCGACATACACTACTATCTATAGGCTGAACAGGCAGGTGGTTCTGGGCTGATTCTATACAATAACAAATTCATATATAACTTAGAACTAATGGATGGTATCATAATGGATGTTAACAAAATGAGTTTTACGTAATGGGTGTTAACGTAATCACTTTTAACGTAATGCATTACAAACTATAAGATCAAATCATTGTACAATATGGATGGAATTGATCGATCGATCTGTATTCATGCACTCTACGGATTCTGAGGAAGAATAAATATATATATACAAGGTGAAATTAACAGCAAAGGCATCTGGTGCGCACTCAGATCATTACTGTCAAATTCTCAGAATACGGAGGGAACGTGAATACGAAAAAAAAAAATTTCTGAAAAACTAATCAGTTAATAACAAACAGTTGACAATTTACTTCATCTCGGACATCTAGTTATACAGACTATGTACATTTAAACCCAATTCTGCGAGGGTGAGGTTTACATATGCAGAATGGTTATCATCTCTGGGAGGATCGAATTCCTCTGCAATGGCTAACACATGCCTTGACTGAGGGAGATCTGAACGAGTATCTACAAAAGATACTTGTGGGTTTCTCATTACTTGTCGAGTACGCAAGGAGTAACGACATTCAGGTTGGTTATCTGACTGAGTATTTGAGGTAGAGGGTACAGAGTCAAGAGGATTTTCAGCATCTGTCACATTAGTCTGGGTAGCAATATCATCAACATCGCATACTAATTTCATATGATCTAAATGCGATTCTTTGTACTTACCAGTACTAATTTCTCTAACCTTATACTTATTACCAGAGATATGTTCTACAACTCGATAAGGTCCGACAAACTTTTGATCGAGCTTAGGCATTTCGGATGTTTTGTTGAAATTTGTCAGCATTACTCTTGAACCTACTTTGACTTTTGATGGCTTAGCACGGCTATTAGTTACTCTAGTAAATTCTGCTGTTGATTTATGAAGTGTTTCATGGATTCTTCTAAAAACACTTTGAGCCATGCTGGTACGAGTTGCTACGAAATCATCAAGGTTGTAATTAGGTTTCGTAGTGGAATATAACAACTCATAGGGTAAACGCTTGTCTACACCATACAATGCATAATGTGGAGTATCACCTATGGAAGCATTGTAAGCAGAATTTATGGCACATTGAACATCTGGTATGACTTCATCCCAAGTTTCACTATTGGGGTTGATAGTGGCTCTCAGGACATCAAGTACTTTCTTATTGGTTCTTTCGGCTAACCCATTGCTGGCAGGATGATGAGGAACAATGGTGGATTTAGAGATCTTGTATAAAGTACACAAATTTTCAAGAATCTCATTACAGAATTCACCTCCATTATCTGTTACTAAGGACTTAGGGGTGGTATGCCTGCAGATAATGCGTTCTTTAAACGCTTTAGCTACTGTCTCTGCAGTCTTATCTGCAATAGGAACTAACTCACAATATCTGGTGAAATGGTCTACCATAACACACAGATGTTTGTTGCCTTGGAGGGAACATTTAAAATTGGTTAACAAATCAAGGGCAACTCTTTCCCACGGTTCGCTAGTGGTTGGGTACACTTGGATTGGATTAGGACCATTGACATTTCCTTTATGTTGCATACAGACACTACATTTCTTAACATACTCGGAAATGTCAGTTGCCATACGTGGCCAAAAGTATTTCATTCTGGCTTGTTTCACAGAACGATCCATACCAGGGTGTGCAACACCTGGTGCATCATGAACTAGCTGTAGAGCTACGTTCACTAGTGACTGTGGAATTACTAACTGGTAAACTCTTCTGCTTGGAGTACCCAACTCGGCTGTTCGATACAGTAATTCTTGGCTCATTACAAAGTCACTAATGGGTGCTGGTGGCTTCACAGTAAGAATAAGATCTTCCTGGAGCAGGAATCGAATCACACCAGACCACATGGGATCTGTTCTTTGGGCATTTTTGACATCCTCGACAGTAAATGGAGGATCTGCAGTAACTACACTAACGTGTCGCGATAAAGCATCTGCGACTACATTCGACTTGCCAGGTAAATGTTCAAAAGTGGGATTGAACTCTTGGATAGTCAAGGTCCATCTGGCTAACCTTCCAGTAGGCTGTTTGTTCTGGAATAAAGGTATCAGTGGTGCATGGTCTGTCAAGACATGAACAGGGTACTGGTAAATAATGTCTCGGAAGTGCTTTAAAGACCATACTATTGCTAAAGCTTCTTGCTCCGTTACTGTATAATTACGTTCAGCCTTCGTAAGGACTCGGCTAGCAAATGCAACTGCGTTGTACTTGCCATCAGTCTTCTGAGCTAGTACGGCACCTATGCCAATTGAACTAGCATCAGTTGTCAGATAGAAGGGCTTAGAAAAATCTGGGAATTTCAAAATTGGAGCAGATGTTAACTTTTCTTTTAGAGTTTGGAATGCTCTTTCTTGACGGAAGGTCCAAACAAAAGGAGCATCTTTCTTAAGCAATTCAGTTAGCGGAGCAGCTATGGAAGAAAAATTGGCAATGAAAGATCTATAAAAACCTGCTAAGCCCACAAAGGATCTTACGGCATCAGCAGTTTTGGGAGTTGGAAAATTTAGTACTGCAGTTACTTTACTTTGATCAGTCGTAACCCCTCTAGGAGTGACTACGTGACCCAGAAACTTAATTTCTGATCTGAAAAATTGACATTTGGACAGTTTGATCTTTAAATTGGCTTCTTCAAGCTTGCCAAGTACTATATCAAGTCTTTTCAGGTGTGTATCCACGTCTTCGGACATGACGATTACGTCGTCTAAGTACACCATAAGTGCTTTACCTATAAGACCTCTAAAGATGTTGGTCATGAGTCTAGAGAACGTGATAGGAGACGATCGTAATCCAAACGCCATACGGAGGAAGTGATAATGACCTGTGGGAGTGGAGAATGCAGTTAACTCTTGGCTGTCCTCGTGAAGAGGGACTTGCCAAAACCCTTGTAACAAGTCCAGGGTCGAGAAGACTTTGTTATCTCCGATATTGCGTAAAAGGTCACCTAGTACAGGAAGTGGGAAACGATCTGGAATGGTTTTCGCATTTAACTTCCTAAAGTCAATCACCGGGCGCCAAGTGCCATCCTTCTTAGGCACTAGGATCAAGGGCGCATTCCAGGGTGAATTGCTATGTGCAATAACTCCATCATTGAGCATTTGATTGATCAGTTCCTCTGCGACAGCAACTTGGGAATGAGGCATTCTGTACGCAGGTATATAAATAGGTCTAGTACCAGGTTCAAGTGGAATACGATGGGACAATAAGTTCGTTATACCCATCTTCTCACCTGGTAAGGCAATGGCTTTACGACGTTTGTTCAACAGCGTCAACAAGCGCTGGACTTCGTCTGGGAAATCAGTGGGAGCTAAGTCTTTCTCCTCAACTGGTGGGATAGATTGATCCAGTGGAGTGGATGAGGTCTCCACTGTTGAAATAGCACCGACCCACTGGTCAGGTGGCACGTCATCCTGTACTTGAACAGGGTAAGGATAGTGAACTAGGTCAACGAGGTTGGTATTTGCTCTGAGACGAACACTGTGACCCAAAGTGTTAGCAAGGAGTAAATGGATCTTACTGTCTCTTACAACGTGTAAGGAAGGTTCAACAAATAAACCTTTGACCTTGCAGGAATCACTGTCAACTAGGACGTTATCACCATCTGGAACATTAGGAACAACAACAGACACTCTAGTGAGAGCACTAGCCGCAACAGAGACGTCTTTCTGCAGACGGCATGTGACATCAACAAGAGATGGCATTACTAGTTTCAAGTAATCGTTTTCTGACAAGGCATCCCCTGTGGAGAAACTACTACTCGAACTAGCAGTCATTGCAGGGATAGGCTGTGCACTCAAGGCAGTCTGAGTGTCCTCGGACACTTGAGGCAATGGAACACTATCTTGCAAGTCTGAAGGTGTAGGTGGAACACAGATGGGAGTGACAGAATTACCAGTGCCTGACCGCTTGGGTACGCTACTGGAGAATGCATTGGCTTGTAAGGACTTAATGCGTACATCATACTCTGCAGCAGTATGACAGATTTCTGATCCAAGCTGGTAACCCCAGAATGGAACGATCAAGTCGTCAATTTGGGCATGCCATCGGTACGGGTCGAGCACAATGCGTAAGTCTCGCATGGAAGCAAATCCCAGTAGAAGGTCACCAGGGAAAGTAATCTGGTCGACAACAAGAAAAGCAGCAGTAAAGTCTCTGCCTTGGATAGTAAAGGTGAGCGAAGTCTGACCTCGGACTCGCAGAAGGGAACCAGCTACTCCACTAAGGGAGGTTACAGTAGTTGGTTCAACGAGGAGGACACGTCGTAACTGCTTCTCTTTAAACAAGCTAGACCTAATGATATTAACTTGCGCACCAGAGTCCATGAACACATGAACGGGCGCATTATGGACAGAAGCTTGTACTAAAGGACCAATCGTTTCGTTAGGAGTTATATGCAAACAGAAAGGTGGGTTGTCATCGGAGAAGGCATTTTCTACTTCATCCCCAAATTCCTCTACGTCAGAGACGTGTGAAGCAGCATCAACAGCAGGGCTGTCAATCTCAAGGCTGGCTAAGGCTTCATAGGAATTCTGGACTGGGATGGTGTACTCGTTATCACCTACTACTGTCACGACTGGACGAGTAGACTTGGGCGCTCGGATTCCCCCGAATTGGAAGAATGAGCCTGGTTCTGGTTAGTTTGTGAACCACGACGTCTGTTTCCTCTCCTGGCTCTGCGGTTGGAACGGCCACGGAAAGATCTAGAGTACTGCAGGTTGTAGAGAGCATTGCACTCAGATGTGTCATGTCCATGAATTCTATGATAAGTACAGTAGGGAAGATCTGACTGGTACTCATCATCAGTACGACGCTTCTTAGGGTGACTGTCATGACAATTAATAGCGATATGGCCACGGTAACCACAATTGTAGCAAACTCTTTGACTGTGGGTACTGTACATACTACGAGTGCTACGGGAATGATAGCTCTTAACACTTGCTTTGGATGATGGACGCGAGTGATTAGGTTTTGGTAGTAGCACAAACTAGAGGAGGTACAGGATTGGACAAGGTGTTTGGCCTAGACTTACGATAAGGGAAGGTTCCCTCGGGACACAAATTTCGTACATGGATTAGAGCTGCAAGCGGTCCCATAGTAGCATCTAGCGGACTTGAATTGTATACATACATAGATGTCGGTGGCATTAGTTGTTTAATAACTCCAAATGCAGCTAATTTGGCAAACCCTTCAAGGGCTGGTTTATCGTTATCTTTAAGGTACTTGGAATTTTGACCTGCTTTAACGAATGAGGACATTAGGTTATTAAGACGAAGAGCAAACTCATCTAATGACTCTTCTGGTCTCGGAGCTGTGCAAACTAATTCTTTGAGAACAACGAACGGATCGGTTTCTCGCACCGGTTCAAGATAATTGCGAATTAACTGTTCATAATCTTGCCACCTGGTTAGATCTTGGAAGTCCTTCATACGAATTAAGTTAAATACATGTGAGGCTGCTGGAGAACGGGCTAGACTCTCCTTTCCGATACTTATTAAACAACTCTCAGATGGAAGACCATCAACTGAAGCATCAGCTCTGGCTCTAACTGCGGTAAACCAACCTTCAAGGTTGTCTGGGTCACCATTGAACAATGGCATAGCATCATACGGATCACGACTGAAATTACGCAGGCTAGAAGTCTGAGTATATCTATTGTTTGATAAGGAGTTACTCGAATTTTGGGCTGATGCATTAATGGTTGTACTAGCAGCATGTGCTGAGGCATCGCTTGAGAAAACTTGAGACATATTTGCAAAATGTAAAACAAGAATTTAGAGAAACTAAAGAAAATGGTAACTGAGGAACACACGACACAGTGAATTAAATGGGAAGAAAATGCTTAACGATTCTGCATAAGTAATTAAAAATTGACAGGTCACACAGTAAGCAAAGAACTCACAGTCACAGAGAAAATGCTTATCTGAACAGACAACACTTTGAAAATTAAGAGAACTTGTACTTTACTCAAATCTGATTTGCTCAACTTTTGAATGAATGGCACAGTGAGTTTTCTTTACTTTCAATGCAACAGGGAAATACACAATAAAATGATAAAATGGACTCAATAAAACTTGTGCAAAAATTAAAGCAGAGACACAATTCACTAAAATAAAATAAAATGGCACAGACGAATAAAATATTATGCACAGAACAGAGCATAAGAAACTGCACTGAAGTAAACTGTAGCAATATTGCAAATAATTGCTAATCAAAAAAAAAAAACACTGCATAAAATTTCTGCAAGAAAAACTTTAATGGCAACACAATATTTGCACAAGAATTATTGCAAAATGAGTCAATGTGCAATAATAAAAATTATTACACACACAAGAAAAGAAATATATCAAGGAATGAACACTTTAACTCTTAACTGCAATTTAAACAACACTTAACAAGCAAAAGAACAATTTACTCTAAAAGGAGAACTTAAAATTTGCACTAAGAGTGAATTTGTTCAATGAAACATGAAAAAAATAATAGGTGCTGAAACACAGAACATAAAAAAAGCTTGAACACTTACAGTGATGCAGAACACTTACAGTGATGCAGAACACAACACATCAACATAAACACAATACTAGAATTTTCTTGCAATGAAACTTGATGTGTGAAAAATTTTGTAAAAATGATTTCTTGCTTGCACAAAATAATGGCACTATTGTCTGTGGAAATAAGACAAATTAGACACTGGCTAAATGAAAGAATATGAACACAAGAATGTTCAACACACAGGGAACAAAACAAAAAATACACAAATGCTGGGAAGAAAAAAAAATATAACAGACAACACTGAGTTGTGATGCAGAATAAAGCTGATAAATTACTGAATTACTCCACTGAATCACTAAGAACACAAGGTGATTCTGAAGTGTAAACACAAGTTCTATACTGCTCATATGTTGCACACACAACAAAGGAAAAACACTAAGTACTTACTTCAAGTGTATAAAAAGACACACAACACAACAGACATAAGATAATGCACGAAAATTAACACTGAATTAAGGAGACTAAAAGATTATTGCAATCAGTACATGATAAACACTGAGTCTGATCAAGAGTCACTGAATGTCACTAAGAGAAAAATCACTGGAAACACAAAAGAAATGTCTCAACACTCGCAAATGTCTCTATGAAAAAAAATATTATCGCTGTAACGACTTGGTGAAGAATAAGGTAGATGGAGAAAGGTTGGAGGATTGTTTATGTCGTCTTGCTGCTGTCCTCTGCACACGTGATCGTAGAATTGCGCTTACATCGACGGAAGACACACACAGGAGGTTTTTAACGGTGGCGCGAAAACACACTCTAGCTCTTGACCCCCTATGTGGTCCTTAAAATATGGTGCTACAACCCTTAGTAGTGCGCCAAAACACTGGTAGGGGTTGGGTGATTACCACAACACAGTGAGAGTAGTTGGGTTTGTGGGTTAACAGGGCTGAGACTGGCAATGGTGAGACACACGTGGTCGTGGGTGGCTGGTCCTATGGGTTGAATGGCGTAAGTCTCACTGAGGACAGCCACACTGCCACGAAGATATAACAAACCCACGAATTACCACAACACCACAAGGATGAAAAAGAGCACTCAGAATGGCTTGGAGCTTGAATCACAAGCGATGAAGACTACTCACGTGGCTTGCTTGAGTACTGGGGTAAGACTCCTGGGTTACTTGCTAGCTGGCTTATCTTAACCCTTCACACAGAATAGCTTGATAACTTCACACGATGAGCACAGCAGAGGTGGAAGCTGGCTTGGCAGGCAAAAGAATTGGATGAAATAGACTAGGCTCGACTGTTGTTCTGCTCCCTCACCACAGACTGGAAGCTGGCTTATTTTGCAAACTCGGGCCAACCCCTCGAGAGTGATGCAAATAAGCAGATAAACACTAATACAAAGAGACTGACCAGTGAATGGTGTAGAAGCTGGTAGGAGCTTGGGCGGGAGAACTGGCTTGAGGAAGCTGGCTGGCGTTAACCTCGGTAGGCCTACTGGTGACACGAAATGGCCGTCTTGCTGGTCGAAAGAAATCTCCGTACATCGGCGTAATTATCAATTTTACGCCCACAATGCTGTCACCATTTATCGTAGGGGTTCTTAATGGGAGATATCGAGGGTTGAAGGTAGACACACTTGTTGGATGGTAACGATATATATTGTCAGACTCTGATGATGGGAAATGGAGCCCACTGCCTTGCCTGTCTTCGCCTGTCTAGGTCTACATGCCGTCTGAGACCGGGGCAGAGGTACGAGCGTACACATGCGCATCCCGTGACGTCACACAAAGTCAGAGGCCTACAAGGGATCTCCTATCTAAAGCACATGGATGATACTAATATGCTATGCTATATAACACAGGGATCAGCAACTATGCTGACAATGAGTCCGAGCTCCTGGCCCCGCCTCTTCACTGATCGCTACTAGGTCACTCTCTCTGAACCGTGAGCTTTATCATACCTCTGCTTAAAGCTATGTATGGATCCTGCCTCCACTACATCGCTTCCCAAACTATTCCACTTACTGACTACTCTGTGGCTGAAGGAAAACTTCCTAACATCCCTGTGATTCATCTGTGTCTGCAACTTCCAACTGTGTCCCCTTGTTACTGTGTCCAATCTCTGGAACATCCTGTCTTTGTCAACCTTGTCAATTCCTCTCAGTATTTTGTATGTCGTTATCTTGTCCCCCCTATCTCTCCTGTCCTCCAGTGTCGTCAGGTTGATTTCCCTTAACCTCTCCTCGTAGGACATAACTCTTAGCTCTGGGACTAGTCTTGTTGCAAACCTTTGCACTTTCTCTAGTTTCTTTACGTGCTTGGCTAGGTGTGGGTTTCAAACTGGTGCCGCATACTCCAATATGGGCCTAACGTACACGGTGTACAGGGTCCTGAACGAATCCTTATTAAGATGTCGGAATGCTGTTCTGAGGTTTGCTAGGCGCCCATATGCTGCAGCAGTTATTTGATTGATGTGTGCTTCAGGAGATGTGCCTGGTGTTATACTCACCCCAAGATCTTTTTCCTTGAATGAGGTTTGTAGTCTCTGGCCCCCTAGACTGTACTCCGTCTGCAGTCTAGTTTGCCCTTCCCCAATCTTCATGACTTTGCACTTGGTGGGATTGAACTCCAGGAGCCAATTGCTGGACCAGGTTTGCAGCCTGTCCAGATCCCTTTGTAGTTCTGCCTGGTCTTCGATCGAGTGAATTCTTCTCATCAGCTTCACGTCATCTGCAAACAGGGACACCTCAGAGTCTATTCCTTCCGTCATGTCGTTCACAAATACCAGAAACAGCACTGGTCCTAGGACTGACCCCTGTGGGACCCCGCTGGTCACAGGTGCCCACTCTGACTCCTCGCCACGTACCATGACTCACTGCTGTCTTCCTGACAAGTATTCCCTGATCCATTGTAGTGCCTTCCCTGTTATCCCTGCTTGGTCCTCCAGTTTTTGCACCAATCTCTTGTGTGGAACTGTGTCAAACGCCTTCTTGCAGTCCAAGAATATGCAATCCACCCACTCCTCTCTCTCTTGTCTTACTGCTGTCACCATGTCATAGAACTCCAGTAGGTTTGTGACACAGGATTTCCCATCCCTGAAACCATGTTGGCTGCTGTTGATGAGATCATTCCTTTCTAGGTGTTCCACCACTCTTCTCCTGATAATCTTCTCCATGATTTTGCATACTATACATGTCAGTGACACTGGTCTGTAGTTTAATGCTTCATGTCTGTCTCCTTTTTTAAAGATTGGGACTACATTTGCTGTCTTCCATGCCTCAGGCAATCTCCCTGTTTCGATAGATGTATTGAATATTGTTGTTAGAGGTACACATAGCGCCTCTGCTCCCTCTCTCAATACCCATGGGGAGATGTTATCTGGCCCCATTGCCTTTGAGGTATCTAGCTCACTCAGAAGCCTCTTCACTTCTTCCTCGGTTGTGTGCACTGTGTCCAACACATGGTGGTGTGCCCCACCTCTCCATCTTTCTGGAGCCCCTTCTGTTTCCTCTGTGAACACTTCTTTGAATCTCTTGTTGAGTTCCTCACATACTTCACGGTCATTTCTTGTTGTCTCTCCTCCTTCCTTCCTTAGCCTGATTACCTGGTCCTTGACTGTTGTTTTCCTCCTGATGTGGCTGTACAACAGTTTCGGGTCAGATTTGGCTTTCGCTGCTATGTCATTTTCATATTGTCTTTGGGCCTCCCTTCTTATCTGTGCATATTCGTTTCTGGCTCTACGACTGCTCTCCTTATTCTCCTGGGTTCTTTGCCTTCTATATTTCTTCCATTCCCTAGCACACTTGGTTTTTGCCTCCCTGCACCTTTGGGTAAACCATGGGCTCATCCTGGCTTTTTCATTATTCCTGTTACCCTTGGGTACAAACCTCTCCTCAGCCTCCTTGCATTTTGTTGCTACATATTCTATCATCTCATTAACTGGCTTCCCTGCCAGTTCTCTGTCCCACTGAACCCCGTTCAGGAAGTTCCTCATTTCTGTGTAGTCCCCTTTCTTGTAGTTTGGCTTCATTCGTCCTGTCCTTCCTGCTTCTCCCTCCACTTGTAGCTCTACTGTGTATTCGAAGCTTAAAACCACATGGTCACTGGCCCCAAGGGGTCTTTCATATGTGATGTCCTCGATATCTGCACTACTCAAGGTGAATACTAAGTCTAGCCTTGCTGGTTCATCCTCTCCTCTCTCTCTTGTAGTGTCCCTTACGTGTTGGTACATGGAGTTTTCCAGTACCACCTCCATCATCTTAGCCCTCCATTATGTATCTTGGCCCCCATGCGGGTCCAAGTTCTCCCAATCGATCTCCTTGTGGTTAAAGTCACCCATGATCAGGAGCTTTGCCCTGCATGCATGAGCTCTTCTGGCCACTCTAGCCAGTGTGTCAACCTTCGCTCTATTGCACTCGTCGTACTCTTGCCTTGGCCTCCTGCTGTTCTGTGGTGGGTTATACATCACTGCTATTACCACCTTGGGACCTCCAGAGTGAAGCGTTCCCGCTGTGTAATCACTTTCTTCTCCGCTGTCTCCTCTCTCCAGCTCATCAAAATTCCAGCGATTTTTGATCAGCAATGCCACTCCTCCACCCCCCCTGTTCCCTCTGTCTTTCCTCAGGATTTGGTATCCCATTGGAAAGATGGCATCAGTTATCATACCTGTAAGCTTGGTTTCTGTGAGAGCTATGATGTCCGGTGATGCCTCTTTGACTCTTTCATGCCACTCCTCCCACTTATTTGTTATACCATCAGCGTTTGTGTACCATACCTTCAGTTCCCTTTCCAACACTGTGGTTTGTGGGGCCTGTGAGGGTGGGAGACCTGGTGGCATACTGTGGGATTCTATAGCTCGGTGTTGGGTGGAGGCTGTGGGTATGGATTGTAGTGTGTGTTGGGATGGTGTGATAGGTTGTATGGTTCTGAGAATAGTTGTTTGTGTGCTTGCCCTTGCTGTTCTGTTCTGCTTTGACTGACCTCTGCTGGTTCCATCCTTTTCTCTTTTCCTAGCTCCTTTCCCTTTTTTGTCCTCTCCCTCAGCTGCTGTCGTTCTGATTTTGTTCTGTCTCTGTCTAGGAACACCCCCTTGTACTCTTCCGAGTATTTCAATCATGGTTTCTCTTGGAGGATCCTGTTCCGCACTGTTTCCGTCCTGAGAATCAGCTTGATTGGTCGGTTTCTCCCCTTCGAGTACCCCCCTATTCTCTGAAAATTTACAATCTCGTCCATCTCTTCACCTATTTCCGTGATGATTTTCTCAATCTCCTTACTTTCTTCCTGCTGCCTTTCAGTGTGTGTCCTTTCCTCTCTCTCCTGAAGCCCATGGATAAACACTGATTTTGCCCTTTCCTCCTCCCATTGCCTCACCCTCTGTGACTCTGGATCCTGCCTGTATGTGGTCAGTTTCTCCCTTGATTTTTCCAGTGGCTCTTGATAGCATGGTTGTGCCTCAGCATTCGACCTATCACCCTCTCCGTCTGCAACCAGCTGTTCTTCCCTTCCACTCCTTGGCTCTTTTTGGCAGGTTGATATGACCTTAGCATAATTCATAATTCCTTCCTTCCTGTTCGGCCTCGCAGCTTCATATGCTGTGTCTTCTCTGGTCACTGCCCCTGTAACTCGCTTCAGCCTATTTATCTCAACTTCTAGGACCCTTATCTTGGCTACTGCAGTTTCGACTTGTGCCTCCCAATTCATTGTCTCCTTCTCCAACCTCTTTTCCAATTTCACAGAGAGCTCTTTCTCCATTTTTTCAGAAAGCTCTCCTAATTTTCTCTCCCACTCTTGTTCCATCCTTTTCCACTGCTCCTCCATCCACTCCTCCCTACCAGAGCCATTCTCATCTGATCCTTGGTTCCTGCGAGTCCCCACTATTTTTTTTTTTTTTTTTTTTTTTTTTTTTTAGAGAAGAGAGAAGGGAAAGGTAGAAGGAGAGAGAGAGGGGAAGAGTGAGAAGGGAAAGGGGGAGAGTGTGAGAGGGGGAAAGAGAGAGAAGGGAAGGGAAGGAGGGGGGAAGAGTGAGAAGGGAAAAATGGGGAAGAGATGGAGAGAGAGAGAGAGAGAGAGAGAGAGAGAGAGAGAAGGGAAGGTAGAAAGAGAGAAGGGGATAGTGAGAAGGAAAAAGGAGAGAGAGAGAGAGAGAGCGAGAGAGAAGGGGGGAAGGTGAAGGGAAAGAGAGAGGGGGATATTGAGAAGGGAAAATGGGGAAGAGAGAGAGAGAGAGAGAGAGAGAGGGGGGGGGAGAGAGTGAAGGGAAGGGTAGGATAGGGGGAGATTGAGAAGGGAAAGTGGGGAAGAGAGAGAGAAGAGAGAGGGAGAGAGAGAGGGAGAGAGAGAGAGAGAGAGAGAGAGAGAGAGGGAGAGAGAGAGAAGAGAGAAGAGAGAGAGAGAGAGAGAGCAAAGAGAGGGGGAGAGAGAGGGGGGGAGAGAGAGAGAGAAGGCAAAGAGAGGGGGAGATGGAAGAGCGAGAGCAGAGAGAGGGGAGAGGGGGGGGGAGAAAGAGGGGGGAGATGGAAGAGCGAGAGGGGGGAGAGAGGCTAGGGGAGAGAGAGGGGATGAGGGGGAGGGGAGAGATAATGGGAGGGGAGAGATGTTAGAGGGGGAGAGATGTTAGAGGGGGGGAGGTGTTAGAGGGAAGAGACGTTAGAGGGGAGAGATGGGAGAGGGAAGAGAGAGAGATAAGTAGAGAGAGAGATATAGGTAGAGAGTGAGATAGGTAGAGAGAGAGATAAGGATAGGAAGAGAGGGAGAGAGAGAGGAGCGAGGTTCAGATGGTCAGTTCACAGGATGGTGTGAAATCCTGGGAATGTGTGTGTTTGTAGATGAATGGTTCAGAGAACCGACATGTTGATAAATTAGACACATGTGCAACTCTTGGGTATCTTTATTGAGGAAACGTTGATGAAGCCACTGTGTGGCGAAACGTTTCCTCAATGAACATACCCAAGAGTTGCACATGTGTCTAATTTATCAATGTGTGTGTTTGCGTGTTTTTTACAGCTTACAAGTGCTTGTTCCTGTGTGTGTGTGTGTGTGTGTGTGTGTGTACTCACCTAGTTGTACTCACCTAGTTGAGGTTGCGGGGGTCGAGTCCGAGCTCCTGGCCCCGCCTCTTCACTGATCGCTACTAGGTCACTCTCCCTGTGCCGTGAGCTTTATCATACCTCTGCTTAAAGCTATGTATGGATCCTGCCTCCACTACATCGCTTCCCAAACTATTCCACTTACTGACTACTCTGTGGCTGAAGAAATACTTCCTAACATCCCTGTGATTCATCTATGTCTTCAGCTTCCAACTGTGTCCCCTTGTTACTGTGTCCAATCTCTGGAACATCCTGTCTTTGTCCACCTTGTCAATTCCTCTCAGTATTTTGTATGTCGTTATCATGTCCCCCCAATCTCACCTGTCCTCCAGTGTCGTCAGGTTGGTTTCCCTTAACCTCTCCTCGTAGGACATACCTCTTAGCTCTGGGACTAGTCTTGTTGCAAACCTTTGCACTTTCTCTAGTTTCTTCACGTGCTTGGCTAGGTGTGGGTTCCAAACTGGTGCCGCATACTCCAATATGGGCCTAACATACACGGTGTACAGGGTCCTGAATGATTCCTTATTAAGATGTCGGAATGCTGTTCTGAGGTTTGCTAGGCGCCCATATGCTGCAGCAGTTATTTGGTTGATGTGCGCTTCAGGAGATGTGCCTGGTGTTATACTCACCCCAAGATCTTTTTCCTTGAGTGAGGTTTGTAGTCTCTGACCCCCTAGACTGTACTCCGTCTGCGGCCTTCTTTGCCCTTCCCCAATCTTCATGACTTTGCACTTGGTGGGATTGAACTCCAGGAGCCAATTGCTGGACCAGGTTTTCAGCCTGTCCAGATCCGTTTGTAGTTCTGCCTGGTCTTCGATCGAGTGAATTCTTCTCATCAACTTCACGTCATCTGCAAACAGGGACACCTCAGAGTCTATTCCTTCCGTCATGTCGTTCACAAATACCAGAAACAGCACTGGTCCTAGGACTGACCCCTGTGGGACCCCGCTGGTCACAGGTGCCCACTCTGACACCTCGCCACGTACCATGACTCGCTGCTGTCTTCCTGACAAGTATTCCCTGATCCATTGTAGTGCCTTCCATGTTATCCCTGCTTGGTCCTCCAGTTTTTGCACCAATCTCTTGTGTGGAACTGTGTCAAACGCCTTCTTGCAGTCCAAGAAAATGCAATCCACCCACCCCTCTCTCTCTTGTCTTACTGCTGTCACCATGTCATAGAACTCCAGTAGGTTTGTGACACAGGATTTCCCGTCCCTGAAACCATGTTGGCAGCTGTTGATGAGATCATTCCTTTCTAGGTGTTCCACCACTCTTTTCCTGATAATCTTCTCCATGATTTTGCATACTATACATGTCAGTGACACTGGTCTGTAGTTTAATGCTTCATGTCTGTCTCCTTTTTTAAAGATTGGGACTACATTTGCTGTCTTCCATGCCTCGGGCAATCTCCCTGTTTCGATAGATGTATTGAATATTGTTGTTAGGGGTACACATAGCGCCTCTGCTCCCTCTCTCAATACCCATGGGGAGATGTTATCTGGCCCCATTGCCTTTGAGGTATCTAGCTCATTCAGAAGCCTCTTCACTTCTTCCTCGGTTGTGTGCACTGTGTCCAGCACTTGGTGGTGTGCCCCACCTCTCCGTCTTTCTGGAGTCCCTTCTGTCTCCTCTGTGAACACTTCTTTGAATCTCTTGTTGAGTTCTTCACATACTTCACGGTCATTTCTTGTTGTCTCTCCTCCTTCCTTCCTTTGCCTGATTACCTGGTCCTTGACTGTTGTTTTCCTCCTGATGTGGCTGTACAACAGTTTCGGGTCAGATTTGGCTTTCGCTGCTATGTCATTTTCATATTGTCTTTGGGCCTCCCTTCTTATCTGTGCATATTCGTTTCTGGCTCTACGACTGTTCTCCTTATTCTCCTGGGTCCTTTGCCTTCTATATTTCTTCCATTCCCTAGCACACTTGGTTTTTGCCTCCCTGCACCTTTGGGTAAACCATGGGCTCATCCTGGCTTTTTCATTTTTCCTGTTACCCTTGGGTACAAACCTCTCCTCAGCCTCCTTGCATTTTGTTGCTACATATTCCATCATCTCATTAACTGGCTTCCCTGCCAGTTCTCTGTCCCACTGAACCCCGTTCAGGTAGTTCCTCATTCCTGTGTAGTCCCCTTTCTTGTAGTTTGGCTTCATTCGTCCTGGCCTTCCTGCTTCTCCCTCCACTTGTAGCTCTACTGTGTATTCGAAGCTTAAAACCACATGGTCACTGGCCCCAAGGGGTCTTTCATATGTGATGTCCTCGATATCTGCACTACTCAAGGTGAATACTAAGTGTGTGTGTGTGTGTGTGTGTGTGTGTGTGTGTGTGTGTGTGTGTGTGTGTGTGTGTGTGTGTGTGTGTGTGTACTCACCTATTTGTACTCACCTATTTGTGGTTGCAGGGGTCGATTCACAGCTCCTGGCCCCGCCTCTTCGCTGATTGCTACTAGGTCCTCTCTCTCCCTGCCCCATGAGCTCTATCATACCTCGCCTTAAAACTATGTATGGTTCCTGCCTCCACTATATCACTTTCTAGGCTATTCCATGGCCTGATTACTCTATGACTGAAGAAATACTTCCTAACATCCCTTTGATTCATCTGAGTCTTCAACTTCCAATTGTGACCTCTTGTGTCTGTGTCCCATCTCTGGAACATCCCGTCTTTGTCCACCTCGTCTATTCTGCGCAGTATTTTATATGTCGTTATCATGTCTCCCCTGACCCTCCTGTCCTCCTTTGTCGTCAGGCCGATTTCCCTCAACCTTTCTTCATAGGACAATCCCCGTAGCTCTGGGACTAGTCTTGTTGCAAACCTTTGCACTTTCTCTAATTTCTTGACGTGCTTGACTAGGTGTGGATTCCAAACTGGTGCTGCATACTCCAGTATGGGCCTGACGTAGATGGTGTACAGAGTCTTAAACGAATCCTTACTGAGGTATCGGAACGCTATCTGTAGGTTTGCCAGGCGCCCGTATGCTGCAGCAGTTATCTGATTGATGTGCGCCTCAGGAGATATGCTCGGTGTTATACTCACCCCCAGATCTTTTTCCTTGAGTGAGGTTTGCAGTCTTTGGCCATCTAAACTATATTGTGTCTGCGGTCTTCTTTGCCCTTCCCCAATCTTTATGACTTTGCATTTGGCAGTGTTAAATTCAAGGAGCCAGTTGCTGGACCAGGCTTGTAGCCTGTCCAGGTCTCTTTGTAGTCCTGCCTGATCCTCATCCGATTTGATTCTTCTCATTAACTTCACATCATCTGCAAACAAGGACACTTCTGAGTCTATCCCTTCCGTTATGTCGTTCACATATACCAAGAACAGCACAGGTCCTAGGACTGACCCCTGTGGAACCCCGCTTGTCACAGGCGCCCAATCTGACACCTCGTCGCGTACCATGACTCGTTGTTGCCTCCCTGTCAGATATTCTCTGATCCATTGCAGTGCCTTTCCTGTTATGTGTGCCTGGTCCTCTAGCTTTTGCAGTAACCTCTTGTGAGGAACTGTGTCGAAGGCCTTCTTGCAGTCCAAAAATATGCAGTCGATCCACCCCTCTCTCTCTTGTCTTACTTCTGTCACCTTGTCATAAAACTCTAGTAGGTTTGTGACACAGGATTTTCCTTCCCTGAAACCCTGCTGGTTGTCAATTATACACTTGTTTCTTTCCAGGTGCCCCACCACTCTCCTCCTGATGATCTTCTCCATGACCTTGCATACTATACACGTTAGTGATACAGGTCTGTAGTTTAGTGCCTCATGTCTGTCTCCCTTTTTAAAAATTGGGACTACATTTGCCATTTTCCATACCTCAGGGAGTTGCCCAGTTTCAAATGATGTGTTGAAGATCTTTGTTAATGGCTCACACAATATTTCTGCTCCCTCTTTAAGGACCCATGGAGAGATGTTGTCTGGTCCCACCGCCTTTGAGGTGTCAAGTTCACATAGCAGCTTCTTCACCTCCTCCTTGGTTATATGTACCTCATCCAGCACTTGCTGGAGTGCCTCCCTGTTCTGATTTCTTGGAGTCCTACTGGTTTCCACTGTAAATACCTCTTTAAATCTTGTGTTGAG
>NC_091301.1:58626715-58629215 GCF_038502225.1 Cherax quadricarinatus | reverse complement strand
ACACACACACACACACACACACACACACACACACACACACACACACACACACACACATATCCAGACACACACACACTCCCCCCTCACCACCGACATCTCACTACTTCCCCTGATCCATCCCCTCCCTCGATCACCCTCCCCTCCCCCGTTCACCCCAAACCCTCCCCACCCCTCCCCACTCAGCTCCCAAATAGCCACAGTTCCTCCACTACTTCCCCCCCACACTCTGACACACACACTACTAACCTAACATACAGAACTACATAGGTTTCCCACTCTGAGGCAATCAGGATAAAACAAAAATGGGTTGCCAGAGAGCAACAAGAAAAACCAAGGGACAGGAGGAGGAAAATGCAAAGGAAGATTGGGCAGCAGAGCTCATAAAAAGGGATCATGAATGGGAAAAGAAACTAGAAGAACTTAGCATGAGAATGGAAGAGAGGATAGATATGGAAAGCAGGAAGTGGGAGGTGCATGTCAAAGCAGCAGAAGCTAGGATACAGAGTTTAGAAGAGGAACTGAAAAATCTGAAACAGCCTAAAGAACTAAAGAACATTTTGGGATTGACAACAGAGACTGCTACCTCAGCCACAAATAAGGGGACTGTAGGGAAAGAAGGGGCACAACTGCATGGAGATGCTCTATCAGAGGAGACTGTAGCAAATGAAAGAGCTAAGCTTTATGTGGAGGCCCTAACAGACAACAACAGAGCCCAAGGAAAGCCGAGAAGGGAAAATGACAGGCCACTGAGCCCAAGTACATTAGCCAGTGAAACTGATGAAAGGAAAGCTGAAGTGGAGGAAACCAAATTAAATGAGGGGATACACAGGGATATGCAGTGGGAGAATGAAAGGGTGAGGTCAGTCTTTGTGTATGGGCTCCAGGAAGTCGAAGGGGAAACATATGAAGCAAGAAAACAAGGGGAAAAAAAAGCAATTGAAAGCATCATGAAAGCAATAGGAGAAGACGATATGACCCAGCTGGAAAATTTTCGGAGAATAGGGGGGTTTGTAAAAAAAAGAACCCAGCCAGTGAGAGTGACCTTCAAGGCAGAAGCGACTCGGACCAGGATACTGCAGGAGAAAGCACGATTAAGGGACATGACGGCATACAGGAGGGTGTATCTCGACCGCGACAGAACACAAGAAGAAAGGAAGAAACTGAGAGAGATGGTACAAAGGCGAAAGGAGGAAAGAGAGGGGATGGAGACGACAGACAGGAGATCCCAGACCCAGGAAGAAGATCTAATACAGCCTCCCTCACAACTTTCTATAGAAGCCTCCCAACCAGGTCAACCCCAGTGCAACCAAACACTCTAAATCAAAACACCCATGCCACATCCAATGCCCCCACCCACTACATTACAAACTTCACCCCCACAGCAACAACCCATAGTTCCTTACCAGGTCTCCCACTTCCCCAACCCCAATATACTTCCCAGACCACAGTCTTAGAAAAGAAGTTGAAGGTGTGGTATACAAATGCAGATGGAATAACAAACAAGTATGAGGAGTGGCACGAAAGAATCAAAGAGACATCCCCAGACATAATAGCACTCACAGAAACAAAACTCACCAGAATAATAACAGATTCAATCTTTCCATCCGGATATCAAATCTTCAGGAAAGACAGAGGGAGGAGAGGGGGAGGAGGAGTTGCACTGCTCATTAAAAACCAGTGGGGTTTTGAGAAAATGGAAGGAATGGATGGCATGGGCGAAAGGGACTACTTAGTAGGAACAATCCAGTCTGAGGGACATAAGGTGATAATTGCAGTAATGTACAACCCACCACAGAACTGCAGGAGGCCAAGAGAAGAATACGATGAGAGCAACAGAGCAATGATCAACACACTAGCCGAGGTGGCCAGGAGAGCACACATGGGGGGAGCAAAGTTACTAGTTATGGGTGATTTCAATCACAAGGAGATTGACTGGGAAAACCTGGAGCCCCATGGGGGTCCCGAAACATGGAGAGCCAAGATGATGGATGTGGTACTGGAGAACCTCATGCATCAACATGTTAGAGACACTACCAGAGAGAGAGGAGAGGATGAACCAGCAAGGTTGGACCTTGTATTCACCATGAGTAGTTCGGACATCGAGGGTATCATGTATGAAAGGCCCCTGGGAGATAGTGATCATGTGGTTCTGTGCTTCGACTACATAGTTGAGCTCCAAGTGGAGAGAGTAGCAGGAATAGGCTGGGAAAAACCAAACTACAAAAGGGGGAACTACTCAGGCATGAGGAACTTCCTTCAAGACTTTCAGTGGGAGAGGGAACTGACAGGAAAACCAGTACAAGAAATGATGGACTATGTAGCAACAAAATGCAAGGAGGCAGAGGAGAGGTTTGTTCCCAAGGGAAACAGAAATAATGGGAAGAACAGAACGAATCCTTGGTTCACCCAAAGGTGTAGGGAGGCAAAAACTAGGTGTACTAGAGAATGGAAAAGGTACAGAAGACAGAGAACTCAGGAAAATAAAGAAATCAGCCGAAGA
>NC_091301.1:58579215-58621715 GCF_038502225.1 Cherax quadricarinatus | reverse complement strand
GGACGACATACATACAGATGAGGAGGAGGTGAAGAAACTGCTAAGGGACATCGATACCTCAAAGGCAATGGGACCGGACAACATCTCTCCATGGGTCCTTAGAGAGGGAGCAGATATGTTGTGCGTACCACTTACCACAATCTTCAACACATCCCTGGAAACTGGGCAACTACCTGAGGTATGGAAGACGGCAAATGTAGTTCCCATTTTCAAAAAAGGAGACAGAAAAGAGGCACTAAACTATAGACCTGTGTCATTGACGTGTATAGTATGCAAAATTATGGAGAAGATTATCAGGAGGAGAGTGGTGGAGCACCTGGAACGGAACAGGAGTATAAATGCCATCCAGCACGGATTCACGGAAGGCAAATCCTGTGTCACAAACCTTCTGGAGTTTTATGATAAAATAACAGAAGTAAGACAAGAGAGAGAGGGGTGGGTTGATTGCATCTTCTTGGACTGCAAGAAGGCCTTTGACACAGTTCCTCACAAGAGATTAGTGCAGAAGCTAGAGCATCAGGAGCATATAACAGGAAGGGCACTGCAATGGATCAGAGAATACCTGACAGGGAGGCAACAACCAGTCATGGTACGTAATGATGTATCACAGTGGGCACCTGTGACGAGCGGGGTCCCACAGGGGTCGGTCCTAGGACCAGTGCTATTTTTGGTATATGTGAACGACATGACGGAAGGGTTAGACTCAGAAGTGTCCCTGTTTGCAGATGATGTGAAGTTAATGAGGAGAATTAAATCTGATGAGGACCAGGCAGTACTTCAAAGAGACCTGGACAGACTGGACACCTGGTCCAGCAAATGGCTTCTCGAATTTAATCCTGCCAAATGCAAAGTCATGAAGATAGGGGAAGGGCACAGAAGACCACAGACAGAGTATAGGCTAGGTGGCCAAAGACTGCAAACCTCACTCAAGGAGAAAGATCTTGGGGTGAGTATAACACCGAGCATGTCTCCGGAAGCACACATCAATCAGATAACTGCTGCAGCATATGGGCGCCTGGCAAACCTGAGAACAGCATTCCGACACCTTAGTAAGGAATCATTCAAGACACTGTACACCGTGTATGTCAGGCCCATACTGGAGTATGCAGCACCTGTTTGGAACCCGCACTTGATAAAGCACGTCAAGAAACTAGAGAAAGTACAAAGGTTTGCAACAAGGTTAGTTCCAGAGCTAAGGGGAATGTCCTATGAAGAAAGATTAAGGGAAATCGGCCTGACGACACTGGAGGACAGGAGGGTCAGGGGAGACATGATAACGACATATAAAATACTGCGTGGAATAGACAAGGTGGACAAGGACAGGATGTTCCAGGGAGGGGACACAGAAACAAGAGGCCACAACTGGAAGTTGAAGACACAAATGAGTCAGAGAGATAGTAGGAAGTATTTCTTCAGTCATAGAGTTGTAAGGCAGTGGAATAGCCTAGAAAATGACGTAGTGGAGGCAGGAACCACACACAGTTTTAAGACGAGGTTTGATAAAGCTCATGGAGCGGGGAGAGAGAGGGTCTAGTAGCAACCGGTGAAGAGGCGGGGCCAGGAGCTAGGACTCGACCCCTGCAACCACAAATAGGTGAGTACAAATAGGTGAGTACACACACACACACACACACACACACACATGCACACACACACACTCACACACACTCACACACACTCACACACACTCACACACACTCACACACACTCACACACACTCACACACACTCACACACACTCACACACACTCACAGGCCTAGTGTCTAATCGACATGTGTCTAGGACAAAATGGTAACTAACACGCTGTTAGTTAATTATAAGAGGAAAGAAAATCCCTCTTACTTACTTAAAACAAAAGAACATCACGTGACTTCAGAGACAACATGAACATCAGCACGTGACTTCAGAGACAACATGAAGACCAGCACGTGACTTCAGAGACAACATGAACACTAGCACGTGACTTCAGGGACAACATGAACATTAGCACGTGACTTCAGGGACAACATGAACATTAGCACGTGACTTCAGGGACAACATGAACATTAGCACGTGACTTCAGGGACAACATGAACATTAGCACGTGACTTCAGGGACAACATGAACATTAGCACGTGACTTCAGGGACAACATGAACATTAGCACGTGACTTCAGGGACAACATGAACATTAGCACGTGACTTCAGGGACAACATGAACATTAGCACGTGATTTTAAAAACAAAAGAATGTGTACCTGGAAGTTTAAACAAGAAGAATATATTTCCTAATTTTAGACACAAAATGAACTCACTGACGTGGGTACCACTGGAAGCAATGACGTGGGTACCACTGGAAGCAATGACGTGGGTACCACTGGAAGCAATGACGTGGGTACCACTGGAAGCAATGACGTGGGTACCACTGGAAGCAATGACGTGGGTACCACTGGAAGCAATGACGTAGTTATTACTGGAAGCAATGACGTGGATGCCACTGGAAGCAATGACGTAGTTATTACTGGAAGCATTGACGTGGGTACCACTGGAAGCAATGACGTAGTTATTACTGGAAGCAATGACGTGGGTACCAATGGAAGCAATGTCGTAGTTATTACTGGAAGCAATGACGTGGGTACCACTGGAAGCAATGACGTACTTATTACTGGAAGCAATGACGTGGGTACCACTGGAAGCAATGACGTGGGTACCACTGGAAGCAATGACGTAGTTATTACTGAAAGCAATGACGTGGATACCACTGGAAGCAATGACGTGGGTACCACTGGAAGCAATGACGTGAATACCACTGGAAGCAATGACGAAGTTATTACTGGAAGCAATGAAGTGGGTACCACTGGAAGCAATGACGTAGTTATTACTGGAAGCAATGAAGTGGGTACCACTCGAAGCAATGACGTGAATACCACTGGAAGCAATGACGAAGTTATTACTGGAAGCAATGAAGTGGGTACCACTGGAAGCAATGACGTGAATACCACTGGAAGCAATGACGAAGTTATTACTGGAAGCAATGAAGTGGGTACCACTCGAAGCAATGACGTAGTTATTACTGGAAGCAGTGAAGTGGGTATCACTCGAAGCAGTGACGTAGTTATTACTGGAAGCAATGACGTGGGTACCACTGGAAGCAATGACGTGAATACCACTGGAAGGAATGACGTTGGTACCACTGAAACAAATGACGTGGGTACCACTGGAAGGAATGACGTACTTATTTCTAGAAGCAATGACATTGGTACCACTGAAAGCAATGACTTAGTTACTAATGGAAGCAATGACGTAGTTACTACTGGAAACAATGACGTAGTTACCACTGGAAACAATGACGTAGTTAATACTAAAACCAATGACGTAGTTACTACTGGAAGCAATGACGTAGTTACCACTGGAAACAATGACGTAGTTACCAATGGAATCAATGACGTAGATGCCACTGTAAACAATGAAGTATTATCCATGGAATCATTGAAGTGTTTACCACCTGAAACAGTGGACGTAGTTGCCACTGTAAGCAATGGACGTAGTTGCCACTGTAAGCAATGGACGTAGTTGCCACTGTAAGCAATGGATGTAGTTGCCACTGGAAGCTGTGGACGTGTTTACCACTGGAATCAATTACATAGTAATCACTAGAAGCAATGGACGTAGTTGCCACTGGAATAATTGACGTTGTTTCTACTGTAAGCATTGGACGTAATTACCACTTTAATCAATGACCTAGTTACCACTGGAATCAATGACTGGAAAAGAATCAATGACATTTTACCCCTTGTATCAGTGACGTATTACCATTGGAACCAATGACGTAGATGCCACTGGAAGCAATGGACGTAGTTGCTGTTGGAAGGAATGTTATATTTACTGCAATAAACCATCCACATGTATTATTATGCTATATTGTACCTACAATATGTTGCTATATTGTCCCTACAATATGTTGCTATATTGTACCTACAATATGTTGCTATATTGTACCTACAATATGTTGCTATATTGTACCTACAATATGTTGCTATATTGTACCTACAATATGTTGCTATATTGTACCTACAATATGTTGCTATATTGTACCTACAATATGTTGCTATATTGTACCTACAATATGTTGCTATATTGTCCCTACAATATGTTGCTATATTGTCCCTACAATATGTTGCTATATTGTACCTACAATATGTTGCTATATTGTACCTACAATATGTTGCTATATTGTACCTACAATATGTTGCTATATTGTACCTACAATATGTTGCTATATTGTCCCTACAATATGTTGCTATATTGTACCTACAATATATATTGTACCTACAATATGTTGCTATATTGTACCTACAATATGTTGCTATATTGTACCTACAATATGTTGCTATATTGTACCTACAATATGTTGCTATATTGTACCTACAATATGTTGCTATATTGTACCTACAATATGTTGCTATATTGTACCTACAATATGTTGCTCTATTGTACCTACAATATGTTGCTGTATTGTACCTACAATATGTTGCTATATTGTACCTACAATATGTTGCTATATTGTACCTACAAGTTGATAAGAATCATGCGAATTTTTTTAGCAGCACACATACATAGGAGACTGGATCTTATGACGACGTTCCGGATCGTCTTGGACCGTTAGCTAGAACCTCTTTATTCTATACTGCAGAAACTTTTAGGCTTGACAACAGTCTAAAGTCACAGCAGTGTGTGACTTAAGGCACTAAAGTGACACTAAAGGAACGCCACGGAGTGAATTCAGAGTAAAAAAAATATCATCACGTTACAATCGACACAAAACGAACACGAACATATGAATTTAGACGAGAACACCAACAGCACGAGATTTTAGTCCGAGAAATGAACACGAAGTGGCTTCAGGTGCAAAATTATTTTTTTTACTAAATTTACTGAAGGTCATCCAGTGTTTTATGATACCAAAACAACATTCTTCCACTAATTAGTTGATGTGTCGGATTTTTATTATTATTATTATTATTATTATTATTATTATTATTATTATTATTATTATTATTATTATTATTATTATTATCATTATTATTATTATTATTACGTTCCTGGGGCGAGTGCTAGACCAGTCTGGGGATAATGCAATACAATACAGTACCTGGAATGGGAAGGGAATGCAATCAGGATCGACCCAAGACAAGGGAGAGCGGTCAGTTCCTTAGATATAAATTCGGTCACCGGCATTACTGCCCAGTTCTTCAGGACACAGTAGTCCTTGCTGCAGAAAGTTGAAGTGGATTGCGTGTCTCACATGTCAAGAAAGTGCGTCGAAAGTTCGCAATCTGCAGATTAAAGTGCGTTAAGTTCGGGCCAAAGTTAGTTGAGAAAGGTGATTCTTATTAACTTAGACATTGTTTTTTGTTAAGATCTGAGGAAAGCCAGTCGAGACGTTATTTGTTGTATAGTGATAAGTTCGTTGACACAATTTCAACATTATTTACTGTACACACACACACACACACACAGATATTTATATATATATATATATATATATATATATATATATATATATATATATATATATATATATATATATATATATATATATATATATATATATATATATATATATATATATATATATATATATACATATATATTTATATATAGTACCCACGGACGAGTGGTTTTGATCAATAACAACACTGCGACTAGCCAAGGAGTCGAACCCATGCTGCTTTGGCCCGCCTCGTGATGAGCGAAAGTCAGATGATGCTCTAGTGTATGGGACCTTACAATTCTCCGTCCCGTGGACTAGAGCGTCATCTGTCTTTCGCTCACCATGAGGCTGGCCAAAGGAGCATGGGTTCGACTCCTTGGCTAGTCCCAATGTTGTTAACACCAGCAAATTATAAGTGTCTTACTTTTGTGAATAATTATCTATGTTGCTGATGCAAATCCGAGTAATAATGAATTCTAAAAAAAACATCAGATTCAAGCACACGCTGTTATTGAATTTTTAACACTAGAGAAAAATCACACCTGAGATATTCACGCTGGCATGACCAACGTGTACCACGACCAGTCTACATCATATTCACGCTGGCATGACCAACGTGTACCACGACCAGTCTACATCATATTCACGCTGGCATGACCAACGTGTACCACGACCAGTCTACATCATATTCACGCTGGCATGACCAACGTGTACCACGACCAGTCTACATCATATTCACGCTGGCATGACCAACGTGTACCACGACCAGTCTACATCATATTCACGCTGGCATGACCAACGTGTACCACGACCAGTCTACATCATATTCACGCTGGCATGACCAACGTGTACCACGACCAGTCTACATCATATTCACGCTGGCATGACCAACGTGTACCACGACCAGTCTACATCATATTCACGCTGGCATGACCAACGTGTACCACGACCAGTCTACATCATATTCACGCTGGCATGACCAACGTGTACCACGACCAGTCTACATCATATTCACGCTGGCATGACCAACGTGTACCACGACCAGTCTACATCATATTCACGCTGGCATGACCAACGTGTACCACGACCAGTCTACATCATATTCACGCTGGCATGACCAACGTGTACCACGACCAGTCTACATCATATTCACGCTGGCATGACCAACGTGTACCACGACCAGTCTACATCATATTCACGCTGGCATGACCAACGTGTACCACGACCAGTCTACATCATATTCACGCTGGCATGACCAACGTGTACCACGACCAGTCTACATCATATTCACGCTGGCATGACCAACGTGTACCACGACCAGTCTACATCATATTCACGCTGGCATGACCAACGTGTACCACGACCAGTCTACATCATATTCACGCTGGCATGACCAACGTGTACCACGACCAGTCTACATCATATTCACGCTGGCATGACCAACGTGTACCACGACCAGTCTACATCATATTCACGCTGGCATGACCAACGTGTACCACGACCAGTCTACATCATATTCAAGCTGGCATGACCAACGTGTACCACGACCAGTCTACATCATATTCACGCTGGCATGACCAACGTGTACCACGACCAGTCTACATCATATTCACGCTGGCATGACCAACGTGTACCACGACCAGTCTACATCATATTCACGCTGGCATGACCAACGTGTACCACGACCAGTCTACATCATATTCACGCTGGCATGACCAACGTGTACCACGACCAGTCTACATCATATTCACGCTGGCATGACCAACGTGTACCACGACCAGTCTACATCATATTCACGCTGGCATGACCAACGTGTACCACGACCAGTCTACATCATATTCACGCTGGCATGACCAACGTGTACCACGACCAGTCTACATCATATTCACGCTGGCATGACCAACGTGTACCACGACCAGTCTACATCATATTCACGCTGGCATGACCAACGTGTACCACGACCAGTCTACATCATATTCACGCTGGCATGACCAACGTGTACCACGACCAGTCTACATCATATTCACGCTGGCATGACCAACGTGTACCACGACCAGTCTACATCATATTCACGCTGGCATGACCAACGTGTACCACGACCAGTCTACATCATATTCACGCTGGCATGACCAACGTGTACCACGACCAGTCTACATCATATTCACGCTGGCATGACCAACGTGTACCACGACCAGTCTACATCATATTCACGCTGGCATGACCAACGTGTACCACGACCAGTCTACATCATATTCACGCTGGCATGACCAACGTGTACCACGACCAGTCTACATCATATTCACGCTGGCATGACCAACGTGTACCACGACCAGTCTACATCATATTCACGCTGGCATGACCAACGTGTACCACGACCAGTCTACATCATATTCACGCTGGCATGACCAACGTGTACCACGACCAGTCTACATCATATTCACGCTGGCATGACCAACGTGTACCACGACCAGTCTACATCATATTCACGCTGGCATGACCAACGTGTACCACGACCAGTCTACATCATATTCACGCTGGCATGACCAACGTGTACCACGACCAGTCTACATCATATTCACGCTGGCATGACCAACGTGTACCACGACCAGTCTACATCATATTCACGCTGGCATGACCAACGTGTACCACGACCAGTCTACATCATATTCACGCTGGCATGACCAACGTGTACCACGACCAGTCTACATCATATTCACGCTGGCATGACCAACGTGTACCACGACCAGTCTACATCATATTCACGCTGGCATGACCAACGTGTACCACGACCAGTCTACATCATATTCACGCTGGCATGACCAACGTGTACCACGACCAGTCTACATCATATTCACGCTGGCATGACCAACGTGTACCACGACCAGTCTACATCATATTCACGCTGGCATGACCAACGTGTACCACGACCAGTCTACATCATATTCACGCTGGCATGACCAACGTGTACCACGACCAGTCTACATCATATTCACGCTGGCATGACCAACGTGTACCACGACCAGTCTACATCATATTCACGCTGGCATGACCAACGTGTACCACGACCAGTCTACATCATATTCACGCTGGCATGACCAACGTGTACCACGACCAGTCTACATCATATTCACGCTGGCATGACCAACGTGTACCACGACCAGTCTACATCATATTCACGCTGGCATGACCAACGTGTACCACGACCAGTCTACATCATATTCACGCTGGCATGACCAACGTGTACCACGACCAGTCTACATCATATTCACGCTGGCATGACCAACGTGTACCACGACCAGTCTACATCATATTCACGCTGGCATGACCAACGTGTACCACGACCAGTCTACATCATATTCACGCTGGCATGACCAACGTGTACCACGACCAGTCTACATCATATTCACGCTGGCATGACCAACGTGTACCACGACCAGTCTACATCATATTCACGCTGGCATGACCAACGTGTACCACGACCAGTCTACATCATATTCACGCTGGCATGACCAACGTGTACCACGACCAGTCTACATCATATTCACGCTGGCATGACCAATGTGTACCACGACCAGTCTACATCATATTCACGCTGGCATGACCAACGTGTACCACGACCAGTCTACATCATATTCACGCTGGCATGACCAACGTGTACCACGACCAGTCTACATCATATTCACGCTGGCATGACCAATGTGCACCACGACCAGTCTACATCATATTCACGCTGGCATGACCAACGTGCACCACGACCAGTCTACATCATATTCACGCTGGCATGACCAACGTGTACCACGACCAGTCTACATCATATTCACGCTGGCATGACCAACGTGTACCACGACCAGTCTACATCATATTCACGCTGGCATGACCAACGTGTACCACGACCAGTCTACATCATATTCTCCCCTCAAGGAAGGTTCCTTGATGTTGGTGAGGGGCTCTTGATTTAGGGAATTGGATTTGTGCTCCAGTTCCCCGAATTAAGCCTGAATGCCTTCCACATCCCCCCCCAGGCGCTGTATAATCCTCTGGGTTTAGCGCTTCCCCCTTGATTATAATAATAATAATAATACATCATATTCACGCTGGCATGACCAACGTGTACCACGACCAGTCTACATCATATTCACGCTGGCATGACCAACGTGTACCACGACCAGTCTACATCATATTCACGCTGGCATGACCAACGTGTACCACGACCAGTCTACATCATATTCACGCTGGTATGACCAACGTGTACCACGACCAGTCTACATCATATTCACGCTGGCATGACCAACGTGTACCACGACCAGTCTACATCATATTCACGCTGGCATGACCAACGTGTACCACGACCAGTCTACATCATATTCACGCTGGCATGACCAATGTGTACCACGACCAGTCTACATCATATTCACGCTGGCATGACCAACGTGTACCACGACCAGTCTACATCATATTCACGCTGGCATGACCAACGTGTACCACGACCAGTCTACATCATATTCACGCTGGCATGACCAATGTGCACCACGACCAGTCTACATCATATTCACGCTGGCATGACCAACGTGCACCACGACCAGTCTACATCATATTCACGCTGGCATGACCAACGTGTACCACGACCAGTCTACATCATATTCACGCTGGCATGACCAACGTGTACCACGACCAGTCTACATCATATTCACGCTGGCATGACCAACGTGTACCACGACCAGTCTACATCATATTCCATAGTCACCAGGTCGGCTGCAGGATTTTTTCATGGTAGGAAATCTGGCGAGGACGACCCCAGGTGGGTCAAGCCTTCAATGTAGATTGAGCAGGAATACATTGAGGTCGTCCAGTAAATTGTGACGGTACCTCAGACAGTGAACACTCTTGGGATTAGTTAAAGCTCAGGTGAATATATTCACTGACTTTTCTGTGAGATAAGTTAGTGATCATAGGACTGAAAATGTCGACTCCGGAAATGAAGAGAAACCGGATGCGATGTTGGGACGAGATTCTTGAGGTGATGAATCTGGAGTGAAAAAAAAAATTAGCAGCTGTCTGTAATAGGTAAAGAAGCCCAAGCAACTCTCAAAGCAGTAGAAACACACCAGTTCTTGACACCAATAAAATTCGTAGTGCAACAAATTGCGCTCAGGATCATGCCCACAATTTTCAACGATGCAGAGCGAGTATTCGAAATCACGTTATATGCCTGCTAGATCCATGGGTGAATGTTGCACTGATTTGCTTAGGCGTCTGTGAAAGTCACTCAGTGAAATATTTCAAGGAAAACTGTCGATTGCACACTTCCTGCTTCTCAACAATGCTCTCCCCTCAAGGGTTCCAAAGGCGATCCGAATCTGCAAGACTCTGGATTCAAGATGATGTGGCACCCACCCTCTTCCACAGATCCGGATCCGTGTGACCTTCACCTGTTTCCCAAACAGTAGTTGCACATGTACGAGACGCGTTACGTGGATGATCATGAGCTCAAATCAACTACAAAAAAGTGTTTAAAGAGCAACAATTTTTTCTATTGAAAGAGAAAAACTTCATGAACGTAATAATAAGTGTAAAGTCATTCATGGTCACTGTGTTGAAAATTAAAGACAGTTCTGTTTTGCTGTTATTTCTCGTAATATGTTAGATTGCTATTTTTATTAAAAATATTATCATTATAATTTTTATTATTTTCATTATTATTATTATTATTATTATTATTATTATTATTATTATTATTATTATGATTATTATTATTATTATTATTATTATTATTATTATTATTATTATTATTATTAATATTATTATTAATTACATTAAACAACTCTAAACCATAATCGAAATGTAATAAAAGCGGGAAGAAGGGAGTTGGTCACAGAAAGTTCTCAAATAGCGTTGCCAACAACACATGAAACGCTGTGATGAGGTCAAACTTAACCAAGTCACGTTCCCTCAAGTCTTCCAACTTCACCGGAGCTTCTGTCGCAGTCTTCTTTTTACTTCCCACGGTCTCTGATTGCCGTGCCACGAACGCTCTTGTTTCATTTGTCTACGGAAATTATTTCTAATAGTAAGTAACTTGCATCAGGTCAGGGAGATTCGATGCTTTTCTTCTTTTGTAGGTCACCTGTTAAATGTGACGTTCAGATCTCAGAGTCCAGTTTGTGTGGGTGGAGTCTGCTTCAAGTTTTACAAAATCTTACCCATTTATGGGCTAGTTAACATCTGGATATACACTCGGACTTTTGAGTGAATATCCAGTGTATATCTGGTAAGCAGTGGTACTCCACAGGGCAGGTGAGGAGAGTGAGGGTTCCACAATCATCGGTACTAGAACAGTTAAGAATCTCTCTATATGATAAGTAAGACAAATATACATCACTAGGAATATTTACTGACGAAAAGTTTCGTCTGTGTAGCAGGCTTCCACAATCGAATACTAGGAGCGTCTAGCTCACCGGTGACCTCACCTGCAGGCTGCTAGTGAGGTCACATGCTACTGTCTCAGGCTAAGAAACTAATTATCTTGCGCCTAGAACGACAGACTGATTACATCAAACTACAAGTGGGCCCCCATTTTACAGTGCTTCACTTTACGGCGTATCGCTAATGCAGCGGTTTTCAATTATTGCCATTCTTCACTTATTCAGATTTACAGTAAATAAATTCTCCACTCACTATCAGCTCAGGACAAAAATATTTTATTAAGGTACGTAATGTGTGTACTGCATATGCAATATTTAAGCCTAGCTCTGTTGTTCAATTAATATATGATAGTGTAGACAAGTTATTAGTCTTATATATGCATTTGAAAATGAGAAAAAGGCCATGTTTCAATTTACAACGAATTCGTTTTACAGCAGTAGCTCGGAACCTAACCTGCTGTACAAGCGGGGTTCTCCTGTATACAGGAAGGTGAGGTGTAGCCCCCACCGCTCATTATATCTGGTGTCCCACACATCTTTACATGTATCGTAATTAAAATACTAATGAAACAAATAAGAATAATAATAATGAAATTAATGGTAATGAAAATAATAATAATGGTAATGAAAATAATAATAATAATAATAATAATAATAATAATAATAATAATAATAATAATAATAATAATAATAATAATAATAATAATAATAATAATAATAATAGTGATAATAAATTTAGTCGTAGTAGTAAAATTCATACGACGTAGTAACCTACATTTGTTCTACCAAACTTGTTTGCATCTCTCTACCTTACCAAACACTGATTCTCTTGTTTTTCTTGTGGTTGGCAGACACCCATCCCTCCACACGTGGTGTACTGGAAGCACAACGATCGTCTGCTCAACTACGACACTGAGAGGGGCGGTGTCACCGTCACGATAGACTACGGCACTAAGACATCCTCACGTCTGGTGATAGCCAACGCTGTCACTAAGGACTCAGGCAACTACACCTGCGTGGCTCCCAACACCCAACCTGCGGTGGTTCATGTCTTCGTCAGCCAAGGTACTGTGTGTGTGTGTGTGTTTTATGTGGTTGCAGAGGTTGGGTGAAATCTGGTCCTGCCTCGGGGGGATGGGGGGGATCTCAGATGTAAGAATCCTGAGAAAGACGGTCGGCTGCTGTATCGGTGTTAAGGGGCCTTTGCTTATAGTGGAAACTCAGGTGCGAGAACTTCATGTGGAGCCTAGCGAAGGTTACACTGGTCAACATAAGAGTGTGACAAGAAGTGGAGGGAAGAGAAATGGGGAAGGATAATGGGTAAAGATGAAATAGAGATATCAGATTATCGGTTACTAGTGAGGAGGAGACAACAGAAAAATCAGAATATGATTACTAGTGGGAGGGTCACAATATAAAAAGGCGAGTTGCCCACACCTCTTAACTGAGAGATTGTGATATTTATTTAATAAAAACTTGAGTAAGGATTGGTGTGTGGCACCGCTACTGGGAAGACACAGACACACTGTGATAGATCCATTCCGAAGTTTTGTGAAAAGCTCAGGCTAAAGGAAGGAATCCTGGGTAAACTTTCCAGAGGAGAAAGGAGGGAAAACTTCAGTGTGAAGGAACAGGAACGTGTGATAAACTGCTATCTTCTATGCAAACACTTACCTCCTACCTTCTAAATGCGATTCATAAACTTGGTAAACATGATTGTTGGTGTTTTCTTTCTGTCTCATTAATATGCAAGAAGACATGAAAAGCTTTCAGATTTCTTTATATTAAGTGGATATTCTCCTTCACCTTCCCCTGGGTCTCGTAATACTTCTTAATCTTCTTTATTTCAATAGGAAGATGGTTAAAATATTTCTCGTCATAAATACGTCTAGTTTAAGGTCATTAAAATACCACTTTTTCTCTATGCAAGAAAGGTATCCCTGTATTCCATAAGCCCAGCCTCTTCTACCTCAATGTATTCAAAAAGAATAGTGGAGGGTGTCATGAAACTGCAATACATCAAAATATATGAACATGTATACTTTTGTTTGAGGGCATGAATTTTTGCATGTGTTCTTTCTTTGTGGGTGTATGTATACATAGGTATTTTTATTTGTTTATGGTATATGTAATTTTTTCTATATGTGTATGTGTGCAGATGTATAATTCTACATATATTCGTGAGTATTTAAGCTTGTGTGCAAATGTATATACATATGCATGTGCTTAAATACACACAGACACAGAAACAAGCACAGACAGATACATACACACTCTCTTTCTCTCTCTCTCCCAATGCTTCAGAGACGTGGTAGGAGCTCAAGACCCCAGGTTTACTGAAGCAATGATGCGGTGGGACACCCTTGCAGACTCCTCCAGTAGACCAGTTCCTCCCAGCGAGCACAGACAGTCCCACTGGGACAAACAGATCATGGAAAAAATCACCTAACGCGATGCTTACTAACGCTTCAGGAGAGGGCAAAGCTCGTCTCCTAGCGGTGAATGCACCACACTCAGGAGATTTCCTTTAAGCTGTTCCCAATTCCTCCCTGGGCACTCGACTCGACCCACAGGCCAATCGCATTGGTGTTGCTCTTTGCCTAGCCGCCCCCATCCTCACCGAACATAGGTGTATTTGCGGCAGGGTGACGGCTGATCAGTTCGGACCTCATGGTCTCGTGTGTCACACATCAGAAGGGAAATATGCCAGACATGAGGAGGTCAACGACATCACAAAGAGAAGCCTCGCCACAGACCGTTGCCCAGCTCAACAGGAACCCCAAGTGCAGAGGTCTGACAGAAGTCAAAAGCGTCCTGATGGAGCCTCTATGCTACCATGGAAGGATGGAAAGCAGATTGCCTGGGACTACACCTGTGCCGCCGCATTGGCTAACACCTGTTTGCCATACTCCGTAGCTGTAAATGGGTGGAGCTGCCAGCCACAGGGAGACCTAGAAGACCCGCAAACATGAAAGCCTTACCGCTTGCTATAACTTTAACCCAATAGGGCCGGATACCCTTGGAGCATGAGGCACGTGTGCTCTGAAGTTCCTCAAAGAGCTGGGTGAAAAACTCATCATAGAAACCAAGGATCACAGGGCAGCCAGCTTCCTCTTTCGGAGACTCAATGTTGCGATCCAGAGGGAAAATGCCTACAGCATTCTGAGCACGCGGCCCACCGCCGGGGAGCTGGACGAAGTATTCGAGATGTAGCACTGTGTTGTTCTCTATGTTGTTTTACTCCCTATTGTATTTTTGTCTATATATTTTGTCAATGTATTTTGTCTTTAAATACAATATATATTAAATAACTGGGGTGGTAGGAGAAATTTTTTCAAACAGCTTCAGGGAGAACCTTGAGTTTTCCCTGAAGCAAGTTTATTCTTTTCTCTGAGGATGAGGGTCCCCAGGGCAGCTCCAGAGGCGGTACCTCCTGGACTTGAGTCCTGGAGATGGGAAGTACAGTGTCTGCACTCTGAAGGAGAGGTGTTAATGTTGCAGTTTTATAAACTGTAGTGTAAAGCACCTCTGGTAAGATGGTGATGGAGTGAATGATGATGAAAGTTTTTCTTTTTCGGGCCACCCTGCCTTGGTGGGAATCGGCCAGTGTGTTAATGATATATATATATATATATATATATATATATATATATATATATATATATATATATATATATATATATATATATATATACATATATATATATATATATATATATATATATATATATATATATATATATATATATATATATATATATATATATATATATATAAAATATAGGGAGGTACCACCTCTAGAACTGTAATGGGGACCCTCATCCTCAGAGAAAAGAATAAACTTGCTTCAGGGAAAACTCAAGATTCTCCCTGAAGCTGTTTGAGAATTTTCTCCTACCACCCCCTATATTATGTATATATATTTTATTTAAAGACAAAATACATTGATGAAACATTCACAAAAATATGATACAAAGTAAAACAACATAGGTAACTCAGAGCTACATCTCGAATACTTCGTCCAGCTCCCCTGCGGTGGGCCGCGTGCCCAGAATGCTGCAGGCATTTCCTCTCTGGATCGCAACACTGAGTCTCTGAAAGAGGAAGCTGGTCGCCCTGTGGTCCTTGGTTTCTATGATGAGCTTTTCACCCAGCTCTTTGAGGAACTTTAGAGCACACTTGCCCCATGCTCCAAGGGTCTCCGACCCTATTGGAATGAAGTTATAGCAAGGGGGAAGGTCTTCATATTTTCGGATCTTCTGGGTCTCCCTGTGGCTGGCAGCTCCACCCCCTTCCACTACAGAGTATGGCAAGTAGGTGTCTGCCAATGTGGCAGCACAGGTGTAGTCCCAGGCAATCTGCTTTCCATCCTTATATGGGAAACAAATAATGTCGTGTGTATTGTAAGACAGTGTGAATAATATACATAGTGTGCAAATTTATATGTATTGTACTCCCCTCATCCCTCTCCCCGGGCTAACCCCAACCAACAACCTGCGCCTCCCCCACCCGGTTCCCAGCAGCAGTTTTCCCCTTCCCCTCCAAGCCCCTCGCCAGCCCCTCGCCAGCCCCTCAAACTCCACCGCAGTCAAGTTCACTACCTTCCACGCACCATACCCACTCAGAATGTCGTACTCCACTCCTACAGTCTAGTCTAGGTAAATGGATGCCAACCAGGAGGAAGAAAGCAGCCAGGGAAATGGCACGGCTGGCACTACCATGAGAAGCAAGTGTTGGTCATGCTTACAGCTTCGTTGTTCCAACTCTAATGGTTTCCTCCGCAAACACGGTAGTTGCTCTGGTTCAGGATGTCCTCCTGTGGAAAGTGATAATCCAGAGCCACCTCAGGCACCTGAACCCACTCCAACAGATCTCATCTCATCAGACAATATCTTGGCAGATAAAACACATAGGCAACATTTAGGCAACTTTATTCTGAAACGTTTCGCCTACACATAGGCTTCTTCAGCCGAGTACAGAAAGTAGGCAGGAACAGTAGAGATGTGAAGACGATGTAATCAGTTCATCACCCTTTAAGTCGTAGAATTTAGGTTGTCAGTCTCTCACCCTGGAGAAGTTATGTTCCATGGTCTGGAACTAACTGAAGATCAAGTGACAGTGTTGAGACTTAATACTGTCGGAAGCAGAGGTGCAGAGTAGTAGTAGTGAGAATGTAGCCACTGAGAAGTCATGTCCCTCTCAGATCAAACAATTCTCACTTGAAAAAGTTGTACAACTTTTTCAAAAAGTTGTACAACTTTTTCAAGTCAGAATTCCTGACGACATTAAACCTTTCTTTTTGGTGCACTTAAAGAGAAGGATGGAGGAATTTGGCGTATTGCAGTGGGCACCACTTTTCACCGCCTCGTTTCCAAAGCTGCTGTCCGAAGCATTCGCGCAGAGGCAGCCATGATACTTCAACTAAACCAGCTTGGCTTTGGGGTCTCTCAAGGAAGTGAAGCAGCGGTTCATGCATCAAGAGCGTATATCAACAACCTGCCTGAGGACAATGCAGTGGTAAAGTTAGACTTCAAGAATGCATTTAATCTCGTAAAAAGAGATGTATTAGGAGCGGTACAAGAACATTTCTCTGGTGTCGTTCCCTTTGTTTCTGCTGGATATAGCAAAGAATCAGTGATCCTCTTTGGAGAGCATGAAATCACATCATCGGAGGGTGTCCAGCAAAGGGGATCCTCTTGCACTATTTCTTTTCTGTATAGCAGTTAGGGAAATCACAGTCAGACTGACCTGTAAGCTAAACATCTGGTTCCTGGACGATGGCACAATAGCAGGTACAAAGGCGTCGCTCCTAGATGATCTTACACAGGTGATGACATGGGGACAGGAAATGGGTCTCATCCTGAATCCATCCAAATGTGAAATCATCTCAGTCAGTCAACAAGTGATAAATGCAGTGAGATCCAAACTACCAGGAGCATCAGTCATTGCCCCTACATATAGTGTCTTGCTTTGAACGCCTCTGGGAAGCGATGCCATTGACACAATTTTCAGGAAGAAATTAGAAGAGTTGAAGAGAATGGAACAACGAATAGGCAATCTTGACACCCACGATGCCTTGCACCTTCTCACAAAGTGCTTGAGTCTGCCCAGGTGACATATTTCCTAAGATATGCACCTTCATGTGATAACCCACCCTATACTGCACGAATATGACAGTATCCTGAGGCAGCTTTTCATGGAAGTACTTAACCTTACTCTAGAAGACAGGCAGTGAAACCAAGCTACACTTCCAGTCAGAGTAGGAGGCATTGGTGTACGCAAGTCATCACAGATTGTGCTACCTGCTTTTCTGTCCTCATGCATAGCATCCAGAGGGCTTGTAGCAGCGATTCTCTCTAAATATCATAGGGACAAGATTGGAGTCCAGGACCAAAAGTTCATTGACGGAGCCATGATCTGGGATAATCTAACGGGCTCTGAAACAAGACCTGCTCCCCCAACAACTACAAACAGTCGCACTAGGATGGTCCAATAGTGGAGAATATAGCCTCGACAATGCTTCAGAGTGTGTCAGGGAAGGATAGAACCCGTCTCCTGGCAGTGAGAGCTCCTCATGCAGGGGACTTTCTGCTGACTGTTCCTAACTCCAGCCTTGGCACACGTCTCGACCCACAGACAAACCCGCATTGGTGTTGCCCTTCGACTTGCTGCCCCTATTCTCGCAGAACACAGGTGCTGTAAATCTGAGGGAAAGATTGCAAGACATGAGGAGGTTAATAACATTATCAAGAGGAGCCTCAGAACAACAAGATGCCCAGCAGTAAGGGAGCCACCCCAACTATGCAGATCTGATGGCAGACAAAAGCGTCACAAAAGCGTCCTGGACAGACGGTAGGCATGTGGTGTGGGACTACACATGTGCATCTACCTTGGCTGATACCTATCTCCAATATACCAGGGAGGAAGGAGGGGCAGCTGCCAGCTTCAGGGAGTTCCAAAAGTCTAGAAAATATGGAGAACTTGCCCATCATTATATGTTTGTTCTCATAGGCTCAGAGACCCTTGGGTCACAGGAGCTAGGCAAAAAACTCATCAGGGCAACTAGGGATCCCAGGGCAGCTAGTTTTCTGTTCCAACAACTCAGTGCGGCCGTTCAGAGGGGTATATGCCTGCTGTATTTTGGGCACGCATCTCAGCTCTGAGGAGCTGGATGAGATTTTCGCATTGTAATCAGTGACAAACACGTGACATTGTGCACTAGACATGTGTCTCTCACACCTCATGTACTGTATGTGCCGTCTTTGTATCTGCAGTGTATAGCCTAAATCTTCTGTACCATGTTGTGTCATAAAATATGCCTATTGGTAAAAAAAATGAAAAGATGGGGTGATAGAGAAAGTGGAATATTCAAACGGCTTCAGGAAGAAATCCAAATATTCTTCCTTGAAACCTTTTTATCCACTTCTCCGAGGCTATGGGTCCCACAATTTACACCAGAGGTGGACCCCATATATATATGTATATATATATATATATATATATATATATATATATATATATATATATATATATATATATATATATATATATATATATATATATCATTGAATAAGTAAAAAGTCTTAATGCTTCAGCGCTTGGAATTTCCCTATTATTTCACAGTAGTAGTTTTGCATACTGAGATATCACCTGTTAACTGTGATCTTATTGCATATTGTAAACATTCACTTAAAAAGAGAAGAAGAAAAACTTTATAAAATTGGAATGCTTGAATGTGCGTGGATGTAGTGCAGATGACAAGTAAGAGATGATTGCTGATGTTATGAATGAAAAGAAGTTGGATGTCCTGGCTCTAAGCGAAACAAAGGTGAAGGAGGTAGGTTTCAGTGGGGAGAAATAAATGGAATTAAGTCAGGAGTATCTGAGAGAATTAGAGCTAAGGAAAGGGTAGCAATAATGTTGAAGAATCAGTTATAGAAGGAGAAGAGGGAATATAAATCTGTGAATTAAAATATGGGTCGGATTTAAAATGGCTCATAATAAGAGTGTAGGCAACTGGAGAATAGTGGAGTGTAGAGGAGAGAGGGAGATTTTGGGAAATGTTAAGCGAATGCATAGGAACCTTTGAACCAAGTGAGAGAGTAATTGTGGTAGGGGACCTAAATGCTAAAGTAGGAGAAACATTAAGAGAGGGTGTGGTAGGTTGGTAGATAAGACACATAGGCAACATTTAGGCAACTTTATTTCGAAACGTTTCGCCTACACAGTAGGTTTCTTCAGTCGAGTACAGAAAGTAGGTGGTAGCAGTAGAGATGTGAAGACGATGTAATCAGTCCATCACCCTTGAAGTCGTAGATTTGAGGTTGTCAGTCCCTCAGCCTGGAGAAGTTCTGTTCCAAAGTCTGGAACTAACTGAAGATCAAGCGACAGTGTTGAGACTTCAATACTGTCGGAAGGAGAGGTGCAGAGTAGTAGTAGTACTGAGAATGTAGCCACTGAGAAGTCATGTCCCTCTCAGATCAAACAGTTCTCACTTGAAAAAGTTGTCCAAGGTGTTTTCTCTTCTGTACCAAGATGCCATTGTGTTGCAGTGTCTGACAGAGTGAATATCAAATGGTATACAATACCTGTCGGTATTGTATACCATTTGATATTCACTCGGTGTGGTAGGTAAGTTTGGGGTGCCAGGTGTAAAGGATAATGGGAGCCCTTTGATTGAATTTTGTATAGGTCAGTCCATCAATCTTGAATCAATCAAGACTGATGGACTGACCACATCGACTCAAGGTTGAGGGACTGATTGCCTCATTCTCCTCCTGTTCTTCAAGATTCTCCTTTGTATGGACTGATGAAGCCACTGTGTGGCGAAACGTTTCCTCAATAAAGATACCCAAGAGTTGCACATGTGTCTAATTTATCAACATGTCGGTTCTCTGAACCATTCATCTACAAACAGTTGCTGTTTGATGATGACACTGTGTACTTGGGAGATTCTGAAGAGAAGTTGCAGAGGTTGGTGGATGAATTTGGTAGGGTATGTAAAAGAAGAAAATTAAAAGTGAATGTAGGAAAGAGTAAGATTATGATGATTACGAAAAGATTAGGTGACAATAGATTGGATGTCAGATTGGAGGGAGAGACTATGGAGGAGGTGAATGTATTCAGATATCTGGGAGTGGATGTGTCAGCAGATGGGTCTATGAAAGATGAGGTGAATCATAGAATTGATGAGGGAAAAAGGATGAGCGGTGCACTTGGGAGTCTGTGGAGACAAAGAACTTTGTCCTTGGAGGCAAAGAGGGGAATATATGAGAGTATAGTTTTACCAGCGCTCTTATATGGGTGAAAAGCATGGGTGATGAATGTTGCAGCAAGGAGAAGGCTGGAGGCAATGGAGATGTCATGTCTGAGGGCAATGTGTGGTGTGAATATACCGCAGAGAATTCGTAGTTTGGAAGTTAGGAGGAGGTGCAGGATTGCCAAAACTGTTGTCCAGAGAACTGAGGAAGGGTTGTTGAGGTGGTTTGGACATGTAGAGAGAATGAAACTAAACAGAATGACTTCAAGAGTGTATAAATCTGTATTGGAGGGTTGGCGGGGTAGGGGTCGGCCAAGGAAAGGTTGGAAGGAAGGGGTAAAGGAGGTTTTGTGTGCGAGGGACTTGGACTTCCAGCAAGCATGCATGAAGGTATTTGATAGGAGTGAATGGAGACAAATGGTTTTTAATACTTGACGTACTGTTGGAATGTGAGCAAAGTAACATTTACGAAGGGATTCACGGAAATCGGCAGGCCGGACTTGAGTCCTGGAAATGGGAAGTACAGTGTCTGCACTCAGAAGGAGGGGTGTTAATGTTGCAGTTTTATAAGCTGTAGTGTAGAGCACCCTTCTGGCAAGACAATGATGGAGTGAATGATGATGAAAGTTTTTTTTTTTTCAGGCCACCCTGCCTTGGTGGGAATCGGCCGATGTGTTAATAAATAAAATATATATATATATATATATATATATATATATATATATATATATATATATATATATATATATATATATATATATATATATATATATTTATATAGATATATTTAGCACGAGTTTATTTGGCACGATTTGAGTATAGCACGACTGAAGAATTGAGGCACAATTTTATGTAACACGTCTTATGAAGAATTTAACACAATTCAGTTTGTGGGAAGGTAAAATCAACTTCCCTTTTCCTCAAGCGGCCGCCTTGTTGTGGTTCAGCTGGGGAGACCTCCCCCCCTCCCCAGCTACCCCCCCCCCCCCAGACACCACCCAACAATCAAAACATTCTCACTTCATACTTGTCCAGTCCAACTTCTCTGCTACAAGCTTGTGATTGTGAATTGTGTTTTGATCTTTTAATTGCTATATTTTGTATCTACCAACTGACTGACTTACTGAATGACTTGACTGAATGAATTGACTGACTTACTGAATGACTTGACTGTCTTGCTGAACGACTTGACTGACTTAGTGAACAACTTGACTGACTTACTGAATGACTTACTGAATGAATTGACTGACTTACTGAACGACTTGACTGACTTACTGAATGACTTGACTGACTTACTGAATGACTTGACTTACTTACTGAATGTCTTGACTGACTTACTGAATGACTTGATTGACTTACTGAATGACTTGACTGACTTACTGAACCACTTGACTGAATTACTGAACGACTTGACTGACTTACTGAATAACTTGACTGACTTACAGAATCACTTGACTGACTTGTTGAACGACTTGATTGACTAATTGACAAAGTTAGACACTCCAGTACAACCATCAACTTCAGTACCGGAACCTCAACCATCCACCTCAGCCCAGCATAACTCTTCACTTTTTTCACAATCATCACAATCATCACAATCATCACAATCATCACAATTATCACAATCATCACAATCATCACAATCATCACAATCATCCACAAACACCAGCACCAACAATTTAAGGTAAGAAATTCTATTATTTCTGTTACATCTGTAGTTTTAAGCAGTAAAAACAACATAATACATCACAACAATGAAATGATATTATATATTCACTTTTATTTTTGTAAGATGTGGAGGCCTAAAAAAAAGTTGTTTGGCTTTATTGGGACTCTCAGGAACATAACCCTATTTTTCCCATAAGTTCTTCAGTTCACCTAACACGGTTTTACCAAACACGGTGTTTCAGGAACGTAACTACCGTGTTTAAAATATATATATATATATATATATATATATATATATATATATATATATATATATATATATATATATATATATATATATATATATATATATATATATATATATATATATATATATATATATATATATATATATATATATATATATATATATATATATATATATATATATATATATAGATAGATAGATAGATAGATAGATAGATGGATATCAAATTGGGGAGGAGGAGTATGGAAGAAGTGAATGTTTTCAGATACTTGGGAGTTGACGTGTCGGCAGATGGATTTATGAAGGATGAGGCTAATCATAGAATTGATGAGGGAAAAAAGGTGAGTGGTGCGTTGAGGTATATGTGGAGTCAAAAAACATTATCTATGGAGGCAAAGAAGGAACGTATGAAAGTATAGTAGTACCAGCACTCTTATATGGGTGTGAAGTTTGGGTGGTAAGTGCAGCAGCGAGGAGACGGTTGGAGGCAGTGGAGATGTCCTGTCTAAGGGCAATGTGTGGTGTAAATATTATGCAGAAAATTCGGAGTGTGGAAATTAGGAAAAGGTGTGGAGTTAATAAAAGTATTAGTCAGAGGGCAGAAGAGGGGTTGTTGAGGTGGTTTGGTCATTTAGAGAGAATGGATCAAAGTAGAATGACATGGAAAGCATAAAAATCTATAGGGGAAGGAAGGCGAGGTAGGGGTCGTCCTCGAAAGGGTTGGAGAGAGGGGGTAAAGGAGGTTTTGTTGGCAAGGGGCTTGGACTTCCAGCAAGCGTGCGTGAGCGTGTTAGATAGGAGTGAATGGAGACGAATGGTACTTGGGACTTGACGATCTGTTGGAGTGTGAGCAGGGTAATATTTAGTGAAGGGATTCAGGTAAACCGGTTATTTTCATATAGTCGGACTTGAGTCCTGGAAATCGGAAGTACAATGCCTGCACTCTAAAGGAGGGGTTTAGGATATTGGCAGTTTGGAGGGATATGTTGTGTATCTTTATACGTATATGCTTCTAAACTGTTGTATTCTGAGCACCTCTGCAAAAATAGTGATTATGTGTGAGTGTGGTGAAAGTGTTGAATAATGATGAAAGTATTTTCTTTTTGGGGATTTTCTTTCTTTTTTGGGTCACCCTGCCTCGGTGGGAGACGGCCGACTTGTTAAAAAAAAAAAAAGATAGATAGATAGATAGATAGATAAATAGATAGATAGATAGATAGATAGATATAGATATAGATATATCACCATGGTATAAGAAGTAAGGTGTTCATTGGGAACACTAGACATGATTCCCCTAACACCGGCCTCATTCAGATAGTGGTAAGCTCAGAAACTAATTTCATTCTTCTCCCATTTGGGTATCAATCTCGCAAGCAGTAAACAAATCAATACATCCTCAGACACAACTGGTTTTAAAGAAGAGAACAATAGTTCGACTGGCCGAGATGCGAAACCGAACCGTTTAGCCATATGAATATCCCACTCTCAACTGTAGGAATATAACACAAATATTTCCGGTGTTTCTAGAAAGAGTTGAGTCGAGGTAGTTGGACGCAAAACCTTATGTAAGGTGAGGCATCTTATAGACTTGAAAACCAGAGCACTGCAAGAGACTTCGATACCAGCTTCAGCGACTTTATCCGGCAGTTTCTAAAACTCCATTGCCAAATTCCTCTCAAATTATTCCCTTCCCGAACGTGAATTTATTCCACCAAAACAATTACTGGTGCTAAATCTATTGCTTTATTTTTCATTTAACTTTTTAAATGGTTTATCAAATTTGAGGAGAATGGTCTTCGGTAAATGGCCGAAATTCTCATTTACAGTTCTGAATTTTGGAAAATCGTTAATTATAATCGAATCCCTGGACCTCTTCGGCTGTGTTGATGCATCCCATCACTGCGTTAACGTAATTGCTTGAAAATAGAATGGAGTTGGTATGGGATTAATAACATTCATTATCCTTCTCTTCTGCGAGCACATTCATTGTAGAAGCGAAAATGATGCTATATTGAGGCTTTAACTCGTTGAATATTATGAGAATACAAAATTCAAAGATGGATCCCACATAATCTCATGAAAGGCTAATTTACATAAATAGATTTAAGAATTTGCATGGAGCCAGGATTACAGACCAGCATAAATTTCAGCCTAGGCTGCTTTTAATTTCAAACTGCTTAATTACATCAGTGACAGCCTCTCAGTTAACGGACCCGACCAAACCTTAATCAAAATCCTCATACGTTCTCTTACGAACCGATACCAATATGTTTTAAAAATTCCCATTATTTCTGAATTTGCATTCTTTATAGATCAAATTCATTTTCAAAGCATTCATTTTTATGAGAGACTGCGTTGCTAGAGAGTGTGATCAACCGAGTAACAATGATCATTGCCGGTTGATGACGGTTGTGTACAAATTGTATACAATAATGATTACATGAAGACTTCGGTGCTCATCACGAACTCCAAAGATGACAGGGACTCATTACCTCCTCTTTTGTAAATAGGTCTACAATCTTCCCATTATACCGTGGGATTTGTATTGATAAAGCCACTGGATGGCGAAACGTCTACAATAAAGATACCCAGAAGTTGCACATGTGTCTAATTCTTCAGCTTTAATATTTTTGTCTGTCATCTGGACGAAACACTGAACGAGTCTTTGTCATAAGCTGGTTCAATGGTCCTGGCACTAGCGTGGTGTCGTGGCACAGCTAAATGAGGAGTCTGAGTGCCAGTGAAAGATGAGCAGATGATGACACTATGGTGGGGCCCGACTAGATTACACACACTCTAAAGACACTCGAATTTTGGACAGGCGATTGCAGTGGTGGGATAGCAGCTGCAGTAACATCCGGCTTAAGAGTTCTACATGTTGCAAATGGCGGCTTCAAGACATTTTCGGTAGAGAAAGACCAATTCATAAACTTATAAGCAACTGTTCAAAATTCTTGATATCCTTTTATATATATGTTGAGAAACTACTAACTTATCATGTGGTAGACCACACATATTACAAGGAACTTCCTAACAATCATGTTATCCTCACATATCAAGTGATTCTCATCACATATTAGTTACTATTACTAACACAGAGGTAGAATGGCCTGCATACCTCGTCGTAATGGGATGAATCATGGGGTAATCAAGAGACAACAGAAATTATATGATCTGTATTTCCTTTAACAAAAAAAACAAGCTGGTAGTTACAATATGTGCAGTAATTTAAGTGTACAACATGGTAATCAAATGAGGCAAAAATACAGTAGCTAGACAACACACCGTGAAAGACCAACAGCCTAGACAAGTCTGCCAAAACTCGCTTCACAAGTGAACTACACTGTTTCACAGCTTTGGCGAGCTTGTCTGTGATTGACCAATGATCCAAGGTAATTATATATCTATGGAGCCCTACTGATCGTTAAATCCTTAGCACCTGGTTGGCTGGTCGGGAGGCAGTCTATATGGGAGTGTGACATAGGCCGAATACAATATAACAAACTCGTAAGATGCCACAGGCACGTCCCCGATGTAAGCTACTTGTATAACAAGAGGTTCTTCCCACATATATGTTACTAACCACATGAGGTACTTCCTACAAATGAAAAATATTTTCGATGAATCAAGAGGTACTTTCTACGTATGCCATTTTATACATATATCAATGTTTTTTTTTTCCTTGACGCATAGGCCGTCCACAAAAGTAAGGTGCCCCAAAAAATGAAACTGGTCTGCCAGCATTCACTTAAGTAGGTGTGTTCTCAGATATGTACAGGTACTACAAGTGAAATGAACAGCAGTTTCCTCATCCCTCCTCCAGGACTTATGTCTGACTAACTAGTTTACTTTAATCTCTTCACAGATGTTACCTTCTTCACACTCCAAAACTAGGTTCAATACTTATAAAAAATCACATTACTTGTCTCCACTAACTCCGGTCTAACACGTTCACATATACCTGCTTGAGGCTTAAGTTGCTTCCACTTAAAACCTTCATACCTTCCCTTCAACCATTCCTGAGACGAAATTTACGAATCTTTCATTCCTCTCATCATTTACTCACTCTCTTTGTTATCATCTTTTGCTGCAACTTTACTAAATGGCAAGACCAGCCCTGAATTGCACCTTTCATAACCCCACATCATGTATTAATTTCCTTATAACTCACGAAATCGTAATGACACGATTGTAAACAAACCACGGTATGGGAGGGGATTTAACTCGCGGCTAGTGAGTCGTGAAACTCCAGGCCAGCGCGTTAGCCACTGGACCAGCTGGCGTATGCTAAACTTGCTACAGTGTATAAATATTCCTAATTGGATGAATCTTATTGTAGCCAGCTGGCCCAGTGGCTAACGCATCGATCTGGAGTTTTACGACTCACCGAAAGTTCAATCACCACCCGTACCGTCGTTTATTAATTTCCTTATTCTCAATACTCTGTATAATATTAACAAGACATTTCCACTGATCTCCTTGCTGCAGTATTTAATGTCCAAGCCTCACACCAGTATACAAGGGTTTCTCCATTATACTCTGCGTGCAAAACAACCAGAGAGGGAGATAATAGCTCTTGGCCTTTTGTGTTGCAATCAACCTATCTTCATGAGCCCGAAATGTTGCAGAAATGAGTATGGAGGCTAGGAAGAATCATGCAAAGGAATGACTCTCCCTGGACTTCCTGCTAATTTCTGCAACATTGCAAGGACATGAAGATATACTGATTACAGCACGAAAGGCTTAGAACTATCATTCAAGTCCCCCCCCCCCGTGGTTGTTTTGCATCTTGTATCACTATTTGCGGTTATTGCATGCTCTGCATATATTTCTTTTTATTACTAATTTTTTTATTAACACATCGGCCGATTTCCACTAAGGCAGGGTGGCCCGAAAAAGAAAAACTTTCACCATCATTCACTCCTTCACTGTCTTGCCAGATGCACGCTTACACTACAGTTATAAAACTACAACATTAACACTCCTCCTTCAGAGTGCCGGCACTGTACTTCCCATCTCCAGGACTAAAGTCCAGCCTGCTGGTTTCCGTGAATCTCTTCATAAATGTTACCTTGCTCATACTCCAACAGCACTCCAAGTCCTAAAAACCACTTGTCTCCATTCTCTCCTATCTATTATGCTAACGCATGTGGTGGCCCGGCCTTGGCTCCCTTTCTCGGGAGTATCTCAGACTAATGTCTGCCATGAGAGGAGGTACAAGTACCTCCTCATCGTTGGGACCAACTGTCCCCAGGCCTAGCCACATTCCCCGCTCTCACGGGGCTCGTAGGGAGAAGGTAGGTTACTCTGGTCTGCCATCCCCGCCCCAGGGAGGCTAATGGGAATAGCGGTCTTGTGAGCAGCAAGCTCTGGCTCAGGCACCTACCCTGCCCTAGAAGGGCTGGGCATATCCTGGGCATATCCTGGGAATATCCTTGCAGGATATTCCTTTGCAATTCCATAATACTTTGTTTCCTCAAACATAGATAATTTCTCGAAACACCCAACTTCAGTAGTTCCCAACCATTTTTTACGTCATATCCCACCTCGACGCCTCAAAAAGAATTTATGCCCCCCCCCAACCTCCCGATGTAAAAACAAATTTGGGTGTTGAAGGAGACACTTCTTCGTCCAAAACTCCATTAGTACTATTATTCCCAGGCATTGATCAGAAAAAACTGTAAAATTCCATCTATAAAGTCATTCTTTCAAGGCTGATGTGGGCGCCTCCAGACTCCACACAATATGGCTGCCCAAAAGAGTTGCCGTCTATTGTTTTGAAATATTTTTAGACTCGGTTTAACAGAATATAAAATTTTATTCTGTAAGAAATATATGGAATTGTTTTCATGTATTTATGTTGCGAATAAATATAATTATATGTTATTGAATTTTTGAAATATATTTTTTATGAAAAAATATTTGTTATATATATATATATATATATATATATATATATATATATATATATATATATATATATATATATATATATATATATATATATATATATATATATATATATATATATATATATATATATACTATTTTATTGTAACATTTTCATAACATCTCCAAAGCAATCAAATTGCATCAAAAATATTTATATTTCCTCCAAAACATTCAACTTACCTCCAAACATTCAACTTACCTCCAAACATTCAACTTACCTCCAAACATTCAACTTACCTCCAAACATTCAACTTACCTCCAAACATTCAACTTGCCTCCAAACATTCAACTTGCCTCCAAACATTCAACTTGCCTCCAAACATTCAACTTGCCTCCAAACATTCAACTTACCTCCAAACATTCAACTTGCCTCCAAACATTCAACTTACCTCCAAACATTCAACTTGCCTCCAAACATTCAACTTGCCTCCAAACATTCAACTTGCCTCCAAACATTCAACTTGCCTCCAAACATTCAACTTTCCCCCATGTGAGGCCTACGCCACACGTTAGGAATACCTTCAGTCTACCCTATACAATCAACAGGTTTATTTCCGTGTTATCAGTGGCAGGTGAAAAAAAATCTTGGGCAGGGAAATGGCACTCTGGATTTTTTTAATAAAGTGATGAACGAATATCAGTAAATATTTTTATTTATCATTTATCAATAAAAATAAGAAAGAAGTAACGTAAAATATTATTCATTATTACATTTATTCGTCTTGGCTCTGTAACAAAATCATTTATTATTACACTTAAAGAATTTTGGCTTTGAAGATTTTTAGTAATTATGTTTCATTTAATGCGGATGTTAAGCAGTGAAAAATTTCTCGAATCTTTTAAAATGCAGAACAAGATTTATTTCGTTCTAAAGTAGTGGAGCAACGTTCTCTGAAGAGTAGCAGCAGTAAGGGAATGAGCACAATGGTTCCACTAGAAGAATGGAACCACTGGAAAAAATATTGGTTAATGTGATGTGTTGGTGGGGAAAAGTGTTTCTCTGCCACACACTGTGGTCAGGAGTGTGGCAGAGTTACTTTTGTTTGCGTATTCTAAAACTGATGAAAAAATTGCTATTTTTTTCTCTTATTCCAGTTCTGACCCTCTCTTGTGTCCTTTCTGTTGCTTCCCTCTGGAAGGTAATTGCATTTTCCTTCGTAATGTCTGAGTCATTTTCCCTCATTTTCTCAGTTTCATGTTCACTTCCTCATATTCCCTTCTTTTCGATCCCTTATGTTCATTCCCCTCATCATCCCCTATTTTCGATCCCACTTACTTCTTACCTCATGCTCTCTCTTTCTTCTCCTCTCAATTGTAGGCAAATTACTAGAGTCAATTATAGCTGAAATTATAAGAAGCCATCTCGATAAGCATAGCTTGATTAATGATACTCAGCATGGATTCACAAGAGGCCGGTCTTGTCTAACTAATTTATTAACTTTCTTCAGTAAAGCTTTTGAGGCTGTTGACAACAATAAAGAATTTGATATTATTTACTTAGATTTTAGTAAGGCTTTTGATAGAGTTCCGCACCATAGACTGTTAAAGAAAGTGGCAGCTCATGGCATTGGGGGAAAAGTGCTCTCGTGGATCGAGTCATGGCTCACTGACAGGAAGCAGAGAGTGTCCATAAATGGGGTTAAATCCGAGTGGGGATCTGTAACAAGTGGCGTTCCACAGGGATCAGTCTTGGGCCCGTTATTGTTTATAATATATATCAATGATCTTGATGAGGGAATTACTAGTGATATGAGCAAATTCGCCTATGACACAAAGATAGGTAGGATAATTGATTCAAACGTAGATGTTATGGAACTTCAGGAGGATTTAAACAAACTCTATTCTTGGTCAGAAAAGTGGCAGATGCAGTTCAATGTAGATAAATGCAAGGTTCTGAAGCTTGGGAGTGCCCATAACCCTAGTACTTATAAGTTAAATGATGTAGAACTTAGCCATACAGATTGCGAAAAGGACTTGGGGGTTATGGTGAGCAGCAACCTTAAACCAAGACAGCAATGCCTAAGCGTACGTAATAAGGCAAATAGATTACTGGGATTTATATCAAGAAGTGTAAGCAACAGAAGTCCAGAGGTCATACTGCAGCTTTATACATCATTAGTAAGGCCTCACCTAGATTATGCAGCTCAGTTCTGGTCTCCGTATTACAAAATGGACATAAATTCGTTAGAAAACATTCAGCGTAGGATGACTAAATTAATACATAGCATTAGAAATCGTCCTTATGAAGAAAGATTGAAGACTCTTAAGTTACATTCACTTGTTAGACGAAGAATGAGGGGAGACCTGATCGAAGTGTATAAGTGGAAGATAGGTATTAATAAAGGGGATATTAATAGGGTCTTGAGGATGTCTCTCCAAGAGAGAACCCGCAGTAATGGATTTAAATTAGATAAGTTTAGATTTAGAAAGGACATAGGAAAGTATTGGTTTGGAAATAGGGTAGTTGATGAGTGGAACAGTCTACCTAGTTGGGTTATTGAGGCTAGGACTTTGGGTAGTTTCAAATCTAGGTTGGATAAGTACATGAGTGGGAGGGGTTGGATTTGAGTGGGACTTTCACATCAGAGCTTATTTCTTGGGTGGCATTGAAAATTGGGTTGGGCAAATGTTTTGTTAGTGGGATGAATTGTAAAGGACCTGCCTAGTATGGGCCAGCAGGCCTCCTGCAGTGTTCCTCCTTTCTTATGTTCTTATGTAATTCACTCAATTACGCTACCTTTCATACCTTCATTAATGATTCTTCCAGTGTTCTTCTCACCCTCATGTTGCCTCTTTCCGTTTCTCTCCCTCATACTCCTCTTCTTCCTACTTCACTCCCTACACCTGCACCAGGTGCTGAGGTCACGGGCATCTATCAACAATCAATACATTTGAAGTGACGCAGGTGTGGGAGACTGAGCCTATCTCACTGCCTTCACTCCAGCTGATCATTTTACTGTCTCTAAATCTGCCACTGCTACTGCTCCTGTTACTGCTCCTGTTACCCCTCCTGTTACTGCTACTGTTCCTGCTACAGCACCTCCTACTGCTTCTCCTTTTGTCCCATCATATCGCTTCTTCTGCCTCGCCTACTGATCCTCCACCTACTGCCTCTGCCTCTCTGCCAAATTTTCTGCCCTCAAACTACCTCTAGTCCTACTTTCTCCCTAATGATCCTTCGCTATACTCTCCTTCCCCCTCTTTCACTGTGCGTTTATCTTTTAATAAATACTATAAATACCATAAATTAAGCTTTATATTTAGTATTAAGCATTTTAAAGGACATTCTTCAAGTTTTGTTGATGCTTACTTTTAATCCTATAATTATTTTAAAGGTATCCCCAACAGGGATAAACTTATAGTGCTGTTATGCTCTCCTAGAAAGAAGCTTGGCTTGACTTTAGCTTGTGTAAGTTTTACTGGACCAATTTTAGGTTGTGTAAGTTTTACTGGACCAATTTTAGGTTGTCTAAGCTTTAGCTGACCAATTTTAGGTTGTGTAAGTTTTAATGGACCAATTTTAGCTTGCGTAAGTCTTAATGGACCAATTTTAGCTTGTGTAAGTCTTAATGGACCAATTTTAGCTTGTGTAAGTTTTACTGGACCAATTTTAGCTTGTGTAAGTCTTAATGGACCAATTTTAGCTTGTGTAAGTCTTAATGGACCAATTTTAGGTTGTCTAAGTTTTAGCTGACCAATTTTAGCTTGTGTAAGTCTTAAAGGACCAATTTTAGCTTGTGTAAGTCTTAATGGACCAATTTTAGCTTGTGTAAGTCTTAATGGACCAATTTTAGCTTGTGTAAGTCTTAATGGACCAATTTTAGCTTGTGTAAGTCTTAATGGACCAATTTTAGCTTGTGTAAGTCTTAATGGACCAATTTTAGCTTGTGTAAGTCTTAATGGACCAATTTTAGCTTGTGTAAGTCTTAATGGACCAATTTTAGGTTGTCTAAGTTTTAGCTGACCAATTTTAGCTTGTGTAAGTCTTAAAGGACCAATTTTAGGTTGTCTAAGTTTTAGCTGACCAATTTTAGCTTGTGTAAGTCTTAAAGGACCAATTTTAGGTTGTCTAAGTTTTAGCTGACCAATTTTAGCTTGTGTAAGTCTTAAAGGACCAATTTTAGCTTGTGTAAGTCTTAATGGACCAATTTTAGCTTGTGTAAGTCTTAAAGGACCAATTTTAGCTTGTGTAAGTCTTAATGGACCAATTTTAGCTTGTGTAAGTCTTAATGGACCAATTTTAGCTTCTGTAAGTCTTAATGGACCAATTTTAGCTTGTGTAAGTCTTAATGGACCAATTTTAGGTTGTCTAAGTTTTAGCTGACCAATTTTAGCTTGTGTAAGTCTTAAAGGACCAATTTTAGGTTGTCTAAGTTTTAGCTGACCAATTTTAGCTTGTGTAAGTCTTAAAGGACCAATTTTAGCTTGTGTAAGTCTTAATGGACCAATTTTAGCTTGTGTAAGTCTTAATGGACCAATTTTAGGTTGTCTAAGTTTTAGCTGACCAATTTTAGCTTGTGTAAGTCTTAAAGGACCAATTTTAGCTTGTGTAAGTCTTAATGGACCAATTTTAGCTTGTGTAAGTCTTAATGGACCAATTTTAGGTTGTCTAAGTTTTAGCTGACCAATTTTAGCTTGTGTAAGTCTTAAAGGACCAATTTTAGCTTGTGTAAGTCTTAATGGACCAATTTTAGCTTGTGTAAGTCTTAATGGACCAATTTTAGGTTGTCTAAGTTTTAGCTGACCAATTTTAGCTTGTGTAAGTCTTAAAGGACCAATTTTAGCTTGTGTAAGTCTTAATGGACCAATTTTAGCTTGTGTAAGTTTAATGGACCAATTTTAGGTTGTCTAAGTTTTAGCTGACCAATTTTAGCTTGTGTAAGTCTTATAGGACCAATTTTAGCTTGTGTAAGTCTTAATGGACCAATTTTAGGTTGTCTAAGTTTTAGCTGACCAATTTTAGCTTGTGTAAGTCTTAATGGACCAATTTTAGCTTGTGTAAGTCTTAATGGACCAATTTTAGCTTGTGTAAGTCTTAATGGACCAATTTTAGGTTGTCTAAGTTTTAGCTGACCAATTTTAGGTTGTCTAAGTTTTAGCTGACCAATTTTAGGTTGTCTAAGTTTTAATGGACCAATTTTAGGATGTGTAAGTTTTACTGGACCAATTTTAGTTTGTGTAAGTTTTAATGGACCAATTTGTTAATCAAACTGATTTCTGTGAAATAACTTGAGAATGTTTCTTTTGATCAGAAATAAGTCACAGTGCATAAGAACCCTATGCCGCACTCTGCACTAATCTTTTCACATGCACTGAGGTACAGGAGGCTGAGGTTATGAAACACGGGGTTAACTTTATCGAATCTCTGAGTGATCTAAATACATCAAGTTATACTTTATTTTGCTGACACTTGACAGGTAACAAAAATGAAGGTAAATGTTTCATGAATTTTGGCTGAATATTCTACAATCTTGACAGGATGGTCAAACACACAATCGATTTATGTAATTTTAAAAAAAATTTCTAAGTTTTGAAAAAAATATATTTCAGTGGCCGTGAGCTTCACCGACGGTAAATTTATCTAAATTTTCTTAGAATTATTCACCTTTTTGTTCACATTATGTTTATAATAATTAAAAACAGCTTTCACTCGTTTATTTTTAAACAAATAGCTAATTTCTTTATTTCATTATTATAAATTCATAAATTTTCAAATATCGACAATAATTAACATATATTAATAAATGCATATGCAATATTGTCGCATATACTGACAGTGAAGACTCGTATATTGTTACCGTGTTTAACTATAGAGTTTACCATGTCATTATCAAGACAGCTACCTGGTGCAGGTGTCAGTACTTCCGATGGCCTTCACTGTCTTTGCTATGTATAGTGAAAGGTAACTCATGACGCAGATATATATGTCGCCAAATGTGGGAAGTTTCTCTGCCTGTGTCAAGGTATTTAGGTAAACGTGAGGAGCTGTGTTTCTCTTATATTCTTCATCTATGAGATGCCGTATGTGAGCGGTGTCCGAAATGCCCTTTGGTGACACGTTAATAGCTATATCACTCTTGTGGCAACATGGCGGACTCTACTGATCGTGTTTGAATAAATGGTTCAGAAAACAGTTGATAAACGAGACTCATGTGTAACGCTTGGATATCTTTACTCTGGAAATGCTTTTCCAGCATCTGGCTTCTTCCTTCCGATGCAGTGGACTCGACTCTTGGAGTCCCGTGACTGCAGACTCTATAACACTCATGATACAATGATCTTATTAAAGATAAGTGATTAACAGAGATGATGCCAGACCTGGTGTAACCCTGAACATAAGAACACAAGGGAGATTCACACATACACACACACACACACACACACACACACAAACACAGATATACACATATACATACACACAAGACGACTGAAGCCAAACTACAAGAGAGGGAACTACACAGGCATGGAGAATTTCCTGCAGGGGGTTCAGTGAGACAGAGAACTGGCAGGGAAGTTAGTAAACGAGATGATGAAATATGTAACAATAATATACATGCAAGCTGAGGAGCGGTTTGTACCCAAGGGTAACAGGAATAACGACCAGGCCAGGATGGTTTACCCAAAGGTGCATGGAGGCCAAAACCAAGTGTGCTAGAGAATGGAAGACGTATAGAAGGCAAAGGACCCAGGAGAATAAGGAGACCAGTCGTAGAGCCAGAAACAAATATGCACAGGTAAGAAGGGAGGCCCAACGACAATACGAAAATGACATAGCAGCGAAAGCCAAATCTGACCCGATGCTGTTTTATAGCCACACCAGAAGGAAAACAACAGCCAAAGACCAGGTAATCAGGCTAAGGAAGGAAAGAGGGGAGATCACAAGAAACGACTGAGAAGTATTTGAGGAGCTAAACACGAGATTCAAAGAAGTGTTCAGAGAGGAGACAGAAGGGACTCCAGAAGGATGGAAAGGTGGGGTACACCATCAAGTGTTAGACTCAATATATACAACCGAGGACGAAATGAAGAGGCTGCTAAGCGAGCTAGATACCTCAAAGGCGATGGGGCCTGATAACATCTCTCCATGGGTCCTGAGAGAGGGAGCAGAGGTGCTATGTGTACCACTAACAACAATCTTCAACGTATCTATCGAAACAGGGCGACTACCTGAGGTATGGAAGACAGCAAACGTAGTCCCAACATTTAAAAAAGGAGACAGACAAGAATCATTAAACTACAGACCAGTGTCACTGACATGTATAGTATGCAAGGTCATGGAGATTATCAGGGGAAAAGTGGTGGAGCACCTAGAAAGGAATGAGCTTATCAACGACAGCCAGCACCGTTTCAGGGACGGGAAATCCTGTGTCACAAACCTACTGGAGTTCTATGACAATGTGACAGCAGTATTACAAGAGAGAGAGAGAGAGGGGTGGGTAGATTGCGTTTTCTTGAACCGTAAGAAGGTGTTTGATATAGTTCCACACAAGAGATTAGTGCAAAAGCTGGAGGACCAGACAGGGATAACAGGGAGGGCATTGCAATGGATCAGGGAATACTTGTCAGAAAGACAACAGCGAGTCATGGTACGTGTCGAGGTGTCAGAGTGGGCGCCTGTAAAGAGCTGGGCTCCATAGGAATCAATCCTAGGACCGGTGCTGTTTCTGGTATTTGTAAACGACATGATGGAAGGAATAGACTCAAAAGTGTGCCTGTTTGCAGATGATGTGAAGTTGATGAAAAGAATTCAATCGGTGAAGGATCAGACAGAACTACAAAGGGATCTGGACAGGCTGCAAGCCTGGTGTAGCAACTGGCTGCTGAAGTTCAACCCCACCGAGTGCAAAGTCATGAAGACTGGGGAAGTGCAAAGAATACCGCAGACGGAGTACAGTCTAGGGGGCCAGACTACTACAAAAGTTACTTAAGGAAAAGAATCTTGGGATGAATATTACCCCAGGCACATCTGAAACGCACATCAACCAAATAACTGCTGCAGCATATGGGCGCCTAGCAAACCTCAGAACAGCATTCCGACATCTCAATAAGGAATCGTTCAGGACCCTGTACACTGTGTACGTTAGGCTCATGTTGGAGTATGCGGCACCAGTTTGGAACCCCACCTAGCCAAGCACGTAAGGAAATCAGAGAAAGTGCAAAGGCTCGCAACAAGACTAGTCCCGGAGATAAGGAGTATGTCCTACGAGGAGAGGATAAGGGAAATCGTCCTGACGACACTAGAAGACAGGGGAGATAGGGAGGACATGATAACGACATGTAAAATACTGAGAGTAATCGACATGGAGGACAGAGACAGGATGTTCCAGAGATGGGACACAGCAACAGGGGTCACAGTTGGAAGTTGAAGACTCATATGAATCACAGGGATGTTTGGAAGTATTTCTTCAGCCACAGAGTAGTCAAAAAGTGGAATAGTTTGGGAAGCAATGTAGTGGAGGCAGGATCCATACATAACTTTAAGCAGAGGTATGATAAAGCTCATGGTTCAGGGAGAGTGACCTAGTAGCGACCAGTGAAGAGGCGGGGCCAGGAGCTTGGACTCGACCCCTGCAACCTCAACTAGGTGAGTAAAATTAGGTGAGTACACATACACATACACACACACACACACTCACACACATACATTCTGTCTCTATCTCTCTCTCTCTCTCTCTCTTCATTTCCTTCTCTGGTCACGTCCAGCCGGTATCCAGGAACAATAGTCATTGCCTGAAACAGTTCAGAAATAACTGGAAAAGTGTCAGAGCTGCCGTGGCACCATTCCTGGAGTCTATTACTGAGAGCCATTTCATTCTTGGCACCCAGAAGACTCTTACATCTGCGCTGGTGACATTTCAGGGACATTTTTCTTAATTAAAGAGAAGATCGAAAAATACCTCGAACCCAATAAATTCCTAAATCAAAATCAAGATGGTATATTGGTCAAGGTCTAATATTACTTTAATGGATTATATAATGACATTATTTCAGACTCTATTAAAGACAAAATTTTCATTAAATCATTGTTTAGAAAGGTATTCTGATACGTCAAGGTGAGTCTTCTTGAAGCTTTCGTTAAGCTTCTTTCAGTTTCCGCTATATATACAGTGCTGAGCGTCCGTACTTTGAAACAAATGCTTTAGCGACTGAGGTTCCACGTGAGAAATGTATCTTCGCCATGTATAGGCAGAACCAAAGCTGTCAGGAATGCTGTCTTCGTAAGATATCTAATTTATCGAACTCATTCATGGAGAACACCAAAGCGACTGGCGATGGGACGATCACATTTACATAGAGATGCCGAGAGATAATCTATGAAGCTCTATTAAGCTAAACTAATTGATCCCAAAAGCAATGATAGCATCTATACCACAGGTATCAGTCGGCTATAGAAAGTCCAGAACCTTAGCCTTTGGATTGTTACAAAATATTAACACTGCCACTGTGTTATCCCACTATGTCCTGGAACACTGCAGGAGGTCCAGTTCATCAGCCTGTCGTTTCTCTCAACCATTTGTCTACATTCCTGTCAGACACAACAACATCTTGGGATCTTGATACAGGGAATTCAACGCTTACCTAACCTACATTCATGATCAACTTCCACCTATAGATTTGTCCAGGGTGACACCGGCTAGGACTGCGCATATGCTGCACTCTTATCATGATTGATGGAAGGATCACATAGATTCCAGACTGAGGGACTGATTATCTCAAACTCCTTCTGATCTTCAACCATCCTTCTCTGTATCAGACTGAGGAAGCCCTGGTTGGCGACAGGTCTAATTCATCAACCTGTCGGTTCTCTGAAGCAGATATCTGCACTGTTGGAGGTCTACTAACCTACTCTAATCTTCATTTGCTCAACTTTTCAGATTCCGAAAAGTGCTAGCTTTAATTTAACAGTTCTTTCTTACCACAACTGTGCTACTGTTACCTCTAATACTACTACTACTTCCACTACTGCCACCACTGCTATTACTACTATTACTACTACTACTACCACCCTCTCACAGATTGCCACCTGAATCCTCCTGGAGTTTACCTGGAGAGAGTTCTGGGGGTCACCGCCCCCGCGGCCCGGTCTGTGGCCAGGCCTACTGGTGGATCAGAGCCTGATCAACCAGGCTGTTACTGCTGGCTGCACGCAATCCAACTTACGAGCCACAGCCCGGCTGCTCAGGTACCAACTTTAGGTGCTTGTCCAGTGCCTGTTTGAAGACAGCCAGGGGTCTATTGGTAATCCTCCTTATGTATGCCGGGAGGCAGTTGAACAGTCTCAGACCCCTGACACTTATTGTATTGTCTCTTAACGTGTTAGTGATACCCCTGCTTTTCACTGGGGGATGTTGCATCGTCTGCCGAGTCTTTTGCTTTCGTTGTGAGTGATTTTCGTGTGCAAGTTCGGTACTAGTCCCTCTAGGATTTTCCAGGTGTATATAATCATGTATCTCTCCCGCCTGCTTTCCAGGGAATACAGGTTCAGGACCTTCAAGCCCTTCCAATAATTGACGTGTTTTATCTCCGTTATGCGCGCCGTGAAGGTTCTCTGTACATTTTCTAGGTCAACAATTTCATCTGCCTTGAAAGGTGCTGTTAGTGTGCAGCAATAATCCAGCCTATATAGAACAAGAGACCTGAAGAGTGTCATCATGGGCTTGGCATCCCTAGCTTTGAAGGTTCTCATTATCCATCCTGTCATTTTCCTAGCAGATGCGATTGATAGTGTTATGGTCCTTGAAGGTGAGATCCTCCGACATGATCACTCCCAGGTCTTTGACGTTGGTTTTTCGCTCTATTTTGTGACCAGAATTTGTTTTGTACTCTGATGAAGATTTAATTTCCTAGTGTTTACCATATCGGAGTAATTTAAATTTCTCATCGTTGAACTTCATATTGTTTTCTGCAGCCCATTGAAAGATTTGGTTGATGTCCGCCTGGAGTCTTGCAGTGTCTGCAATGGAAGATACTGTCATGCAGATTCGGGTGTCATCTGCAAAGGAAGACACGGTGCTGTGGCTGACATCCTTGTCGATGTTAGATATGAGGATGAGAAACAAGATGGGAGCGAGTACTGTGCCTTGTGGAACAGAGCTTTTCACCGTAGCAGCCTCAGACTTTACTCTGTTGACTACTACTCTTTGTGTTCTGTTTGTGAGGAAATTATGGATCCATCTACCAACTTTTCCTGTTATTCTTTTAGCACGCATTTTGTGCGATATTGTGCCATGGTCACACTTGTCGTAGGCTTTTGCAAAGTCTGTATATATTACATCTGCATTCTTTTTGTCTTCTAGTGCATCTAGGACCTTGTCGTAGTGATCCAGTAGCTGAGATAGACAGGAGGGACCTGCTCTAAACCCATGTTGCCCTGGGTTGTGTAATTGATGGGTATCTAGATGGATGGCGATCTTGCTTCTTAGGACCCTTCCAAAGATTTTTATGATATGGGATGTTAGTGCCATCGGTCTGTAGTTCTTTGCAATTGCTTTATTGCCCCCTTTGTGGAGTGGGGATATGTCTGTTGATTTTAGTAACTGTGGGACGACCCCAGTGTCCATGCTCCCTCTCCATTGGATGGTAAAAGTTCGTGATAGGGGCTTCTTGCAGTTCTTAATGAACACAGAGTTCCACGAGTCTGGCCCTGGGACAGAATGCATGGGCAGGTCATTTATCGCCTTTCCGAAGTCACTTGGCGTCAGGATAACATCAGATAGGCTTGTGTTAACCAAATTCTGTGGCTCTCTCATAAAAAAATAATTTTGATCTTCGACTCTCAGTCTGGTTAGCGGCTTGCTATAAACTGAGTCATATTGGGACTTGAGTAGCTCACTCATTTCCTTGCTGTCATCTGTGTAGGAACCATCTTGCTTAAGTAGGGGCCCGATACTGGACGTTGTTCTCGACTTTGATTTGGCATAAGAAAAGAAATACTCTGTTTTTTTTTCGATTTCATTCATGGCTTTTAGTTCTTCCCGCGATTCCTAACTCCTATAAGATTGCTTTAGCTTAAGTTCGATGTTTGCTATTTTTCTTACCAGTGACTCCCTACGCATTTCAGATATATTGGCCTCTTTTAGCCGCACTGTTATTCTTTTCCGTTGCCTGTAAAGGGAGCGCCTGTCTCTTTCTATTTTACATCTACTCCTCCTTTTTCTTAAAGGAATATGCCTTGAGCATACATCGAGTGCCACAGAGTTAATCTGTTCTAGACATAAGTTGGGGTCTGTGTTGCATAGTCTATCTTCCCAGCTTATATCGTTTAGGACTTGGTTTACTTGGTCCCACTTTATGTTCTTGTTATTGAAGTTGAATTTGGTGACGGCTCCCTCGTGACTGATCTCATTTTGTCGGTCTGGGACTCCGCACATATATGTCTGAACCTCGATTATGTTGTGATCTGAGTATATTGTTTTTGATATGGTGACATTTCGTATCAGATCATCATTGTTAGTGAAGATGAGGTCTAGTGTATTCTCCAGTCTAGTAGGCTCTATTATTTGCTGGTTTAAGTTGAATTTTGTGCAGAGATTTAATAGCTCATGTGTGTGTGAGTTCTCGTCTGAGCTGCCTCCTGGTGTTATCACTGCAAGAACATTATTTGCTATATTCCTCCATTTTAGGTGCCTCAGGTTGAAATCCCCCAGGAACAAGATGTTGGGGGCAGGAGCTGGCAGATTTTCCGGACAGTGGTCAATTTTTAACAGCTGTTCCTGGAATTGCTGGGGCGTTGCATCTGGAGGCTTGTAGACTAGCACAATGACTAGGTTTCGGTACTCGATCTTTACTGCTAAAACTTCCACTACATCATTTGAGGCATTAAGCAGTTCTGTGCAAACAAGTGACTCTGCGATATACAGGCCAACCTCCCCCCACCCCTTTTGCCTGTTCACTCTGTCGCATCTGTATAGGTTGCAACCTGGGATCCATATTTCGTTTTCCAAAGAATCCTTTATGTGGGTCTCTGTGAAAGCCGCGAACATTGCATTTGCCTCTGCAAGCAGTCCACGGATGAAAGGTATTTTGTTGTTCGTTGCTGGCTTTAGACCCTGTATATTTACAAAGAAGAATGTCATCGGACTGGTGGTATTGGTGGTACTGGGGGACACTTTTTTTTCCGACACTAGTATCTGTATCTGTTGGTTTGGAGTGGAGGCCATCAACTGTGGTTCCACTCCAGAAATGACTGGATTTGGCTTATGATTTCTGCCATTTCCTGCTAGATTTTTTCCTTCGTGGCACTAAAAAACCTCTTCTTCTTGAGTGACTGTGGCTACCCAGGTTTTCCCATGGCCTGGATGTTTTGTATCTTTTTGTCCCCTTTAGATGGTGTGCCTGACAATTTAAGTTACATCACAGTCTTTCCTGTACTGAAGAGGGACACATTTCAGGGTGAAAAAGCTTACAGAAAAGGAGTTTGCATTTTCCTGTTGTAATATGGGCACGGCATTTTCTAGGGTGGTCAAAGCTGCACGTCCCAT